>NC_090739.1:131146141-131151584 GCF_036898095.1 Palaemon carinicauda
AATGCGATAATAAGCGACTAAACATGGTTCGAAGGTTTAAAAGCCACTCACGAATGGTAGACGCAAGGGACAGTGACATTGCCCTAGGCCTAGAGACTGACCATATACACATATGATCAGCGCCCAAGCCCTCTCTCCACTCAAGCCAGGACCAAGGGAGGGCCAGGCAATGGCTGCTGATGACTCAGCAGATAGACCTATTGGCTCCCTCACACCCCCATCCTTAGCTCACAAGGATGGTGAGGTTGAAGCGAACGAAGGAACTAACGAATTTGAGCGGGACTCGAACCCCATTCTGGCGGTCACCAGTCAGGGACTCTACCACATCGGTCATATCTCTCTCTCTCTCTCTCTCTCTCTCTCTAGTCAGGGACGCTTCCACGTCGGCCATCTCTCTCTCTCTCTCTCTCTCTCTCTCTCTCTCTCTCTCTCTCTCGTTTTCAGCGAGTTTAAGTTTTCATAAAAAATCAGTGTTATCCTCTAATCATCTAATGGCTTAAAAAAAAGATATAAATCGCTTTAGGAGTTTCAATAAATTAAATTTCATATAATCTTTAGTATTTTTGTATTCATCTTTTCTTTCTGAAAAACTAAAGGTATAATTGACAAATAGTGTGAATAAGAAATTAAAAGTTTTGAAAATATGGAATTAAGCTCGAGAACAAACGTTCGGATGCGAGAAGACTTTTTATAAATTCACATTTTAAATGTTGATTGAGCGTCAAATAAATGGAAATATCACTTATTCCTTTTTTTAACACGAAATAAGTATTTTCGTACTCGTGTATCAAATATTGTAACTATACTCAATTTTTTTTAATGAGGCGCATTTGCACTGACTCGCAGTGGGGCCCTTTTAGCTCGGAAAAGTTTCCTGCTATCTGATTGGTTAGAATAATCTTGTCCAACTAATCAGCGATTAGGAAACTTTTCCGAGCTAAAAGGGGCCCCCTGCGAGTCGGTGCAAATTTGCCTCGCTAAAAAGAATTTACTATAGACTGGCACTCAGTAGAGCGCAGACCTCCGCCGCGGCAGCGTATTTCTCGACCTTTTGCTCGACCTTGACCTTTGACCTTAACATGTATTAATTAGCATAGATTTTCGTAGACACGATTATGAACCAAGTTTGAAGTCTCTGTGACGACGATGTCCAAACTTATGGCTGGTTAAGCGAATTGGACATTTTGCTTGACCTTTGACCTTGACCATCTAAGATTTAATCATTCCCAGCTTTTTACATAAAAGTTAATCCTTGCAAGTTTCATTACGATTAAAATTGTGGTCAGGAAGCTATTCACAAACAAACACACACACACAAACAAACAGGGGTGAAAACATAACCTCCTTCCAACTTCGTTGGCGGAGCTAATAATAATGAAGATATAAGCATTTCTTAATGATTTTTTTGTGCAGTCATTCAGCTTGCAAGCTAATGTTGAGAGAGAGAGAGAGAGAGAGAGAGAGAGAGAGAGAGAGAGTAACCAAAGCTAATAAATAAACCGAATACAAAATAAATTGGACATTAGGTCTATTTCCTTCGAAGCAATTTATAGTCCTCTTGGGAAATATCTGTCGATGTACCCCCCCCGAGAATAAATTCATCCACAGATACTGACGAAGAAATAGTTGACGTAAGGATAAATTTAACCCTAGACCATTTCTTAACTTGTTCTCTAGTCTTGGGTAGTGCCATAGCCTCTGTACCATGGTCTTCCACTGTCATGGGTTATAGTTCTCTTCCTTGAGGGTACACCCAGACACACTATTCTATCTAATTTCTCTTCCTCTTGTTTTGTAAAATTCTTTTTAGTTTATATAGGAGATATTTATTTTAATGTTTTTACTGTTCTTAGAATAACTTATTTTCCATTGTTTCCTTTCCTCACTGGGCTATTTTCCCTGTTGGGGCCCCTGGGCTTATAGTGTCCTACTTTTCCAACTTGGGTTGTAGCTTAGCAAGTAGTAATAATAATAATGATAATATTAATAATGATAATAATAATAATAATGATAAATATTAATACTAATGATACTAAAAATAATAATGATGATAAATACTAACAATAAATACTAATCATAATAATGAATCAAATATTAAAATAAAAAAAAATATAGTATAAATAATAATAACAACAATAATAAATAATAACAATAATAATAATAATAATAATAATAATAATAATAATAATAATAATAATAATAATAATAATTAGACATTCAGGATTAATATAAACTCGTAAGGATTATGATCAAAGAAAAATTTAGCCTTTGACCATTTGTTATCTTGAATAAGTGGATATTCTATTATTATTATTATTGTTGTTGTTAATATTATTATTATTATTATTATTATTATTATTATTATTATTGTTATTATTATTATTGTTGTTGTTATTTTTAGTATTATTATTATTATTTTTTATTATATTTATTATTATTATTATTTATTATTATTATTATTATTATTATTATTTATTATTTTATTATTATTGTTATCATTATTAGTAATAATATTTCATTATTAATATTATTATTATTATTATTTTATTATTATAATTATTAATATTATTTTTATTATTATTATTATCGTTATTATTATTTTTTATTATATTTATTATTATTATTATTATTTATTATCATTATTATTATTATTATTATTATTATTATGATTATTATTATTATTATTTATTAATATTTATTATTATTATTGTTATCATTATTAGTATTAATATTTTATTACTATTTATTATTATTATTATTATTATTATTATTATTATTATTATTATTATTATTATTATTATTAGCTAAGCTATATCCTAGTTGGAGAAAACAGGATGTTATAAGCCCAAGGGCTCCAACAGAGGAAAATAGCTAATGAGGAGATGATATAAGGAAATAAAGAGAAGTGATGAAACATAAAAATAGAGTATTTTATAAACATTAACAGCATTGACATAGATCTTTCATATATAAACCTATGAAAACTTAAAAAAAATAAAGATAAGACGAAGAGAAATGAAATAGAATAATTAAAAACAAGACGAGAGAAATAAAATAGAATAGTGTATCCGAGTGTACCCTCTTTTACGACAAAATCGTAAAATAGAATATTGAGTGTTTTTAAGTCAAAAATTCTAAATCCCTGCAGCGAGCACAGAAGAAAACGCCACTCGATCTTTTTCAAATAAATTTTCTTTTAACTTGACAGTCGAAATATCAATGATCATTTTATATACATTTATTGGTAGTAGGTTGGTCAGGGCACCAGCCACCGTGAGATACTACCACTAGAGAGTTATGGCATCTTTTGACTGGCCAGACAATGCTACATTAAATCCTTCCCTCTGGTTACGGTTCATTTTCCCTTTGCCTATACATACACCGTATATTCTGGCCTTTCTGTACAAATTCTCCCCTGTCCTCATACACCTGACAACACTGAGATTACCAAACACTTTTTCTTCACCTAAGGGGTTACTGAACTGTAATTGTTCAGTGGCCACTTTTCTTTTGCCAAGGGTAGAAGTGACTCTAGCTATGGTAAGCAGCTCTTCTAAGAGAAGGACACTCCAAATCAAACCATTGTTATCTAGTCGTGGTTAGTGCCATTGCCTCTGTATCATGGTCTTCCACTGTCTTGGGTTAGAGTTCTCTTGTTTGAGGGTACACTCGGCATACTATTCTATCTAATTTCTCTTCCTCTTGTTTTGTTAAAGTTTATATAGTTTATATAGGAGATATAAGGGTTGTAGCTTAGCAAGTAATAAAATAGTAATAATACTCTGAGCTGAGTTGTAAAATTTCCGTTCGTACCTATCCAGCTGTTTCATTGTTTGACCTCCTGATAATATTTTATTTATATGTTTATTAAAAATTATACCCAGTAGTTATATTTTATTAAAGTGCATTTTTTCCACTCTTTCTCAAATACTAGTTTTTCCCTTTTTCCAGTATACTGTTCCCAGAAGAGAGCTATTATGAAATATAAATTGCCAGTAATTATACTTATCAAAATGCACAATAAAACAGACATGTAATTTCCAAGATATGACCTCATGGTTCTTTGTGTATTCCTGTTACTGTTTATAATAATAAATTGTGAGCGTTATTCACTCCCTTTATGTAACATAGCTGCAACTGTTATTAATTTAAAAAAAAAAATGCTGTAAAACTGGACACAAGTTTATTATTAGTAATATTATCATCATTATTATTATTATTATTATTATTATTATTATTATTATTATTTTTATTTTTTTTTTCTATTATTATTGTATGATTTTATCATCTTTCAAGTTATAAGAGAAAATCGAATTACTAGAGAGAATTGTCCTTCGTGTATTTTAGTTGACTAATTTGAATTAATAGTTACTTGATTTTCCAATATATCGGAAGCAGTTATTTATAGAAAGAAAGGAATTTCTTAAAAGATACCGGCGATGTTTTTAAGGAAATGGTTTTAAACTTCGTCTGGTATATCTGTCAAGGGAAAAAAAGTCTGGCTTCGTTGTTAGCAGATACTTTGTGCTAATCACTGTTAGAGGTAGCGGAAGCAAGGGGAGAGAGAGAGAGAGAGAGAGAGGAGAGAGAGAGAGAGGGAGAGGGTTATGGTTGTAAAACGGTTTATTTAAAGTAAAATATATGTATATATATATATATATATATATGTATATATATACATATATATTTATACATATACATATATACAGTAATATATATATATATATATATATACATAATATATTTATACATATACATATATACAGTATATATATATATATATATATATAATATTATATATAATATATATATATATATATATATAACTGATTTAAACCAATGCATAAATGAGCAGGATGTTATATTTGTTGAGAACCTTTATTGCAAAAATTCTCTAATATATATAATATATATATATATATAGTATTTTATCAGTATACATAAACAATTTATTTCAGTTGTGTTTACAAAATACATTTCACCATACATAGGCAAGTATTTATTTCTAATTGCCCACACAAATCTTTAAGAAAAGTATCACGTAATAGGTGTAGGCAATAGGCAATCGTTCCTATATTCAATATTTGTATATACGCCTATGCCTAGATACATCAAAGGATAGCCAGTTCCTCGTGATGTGCAGTGTCTATCTAACTAAGGCAATTGACCCCTATAAGTCCATACTGTTTCCAGTAAAATCATCTGCTAGGCATCGAGAAATAGAAGCCGAAGAGACATCTTGTCTATCGCCTTGAACTCAATCCGTCACCCTGCTGTCCTGTTGAATTCATCGAGATATAGGGGGGGCATTTCCTCCACACCCAAAGTTTCTCGTTACTCCAGGAAGTTGTTCATCCGCTTATATAACTATTGGCAAACATGGATTGCTAAGATATAGCCACCTTGCACGGTGTAACCTGCAGTTTGCGTCAATAGGCGCAGG
>NC_090739.1:131154584-131164584 GCF_036898095.1 Palaemon carinicauda
TTCTCTCTCTCTCTCTCTCTCTCTCTCTCTCTCTCTCTCTCTCTCTCTCTCTCTCTCTCTCTCTCTCTCTCTCTCTCTCTCTCTCTCTCTCTCTCAGTAGGCTCACAGCCTTCTCTTGAAATGCTAACATCCTATCTCTCTCTCTCTCTCTCTCTCTCTCTCTCTCTCTCTCTCTCTCTCTCTCTCTCTCTCTCTCTGGAATCATGTGCAATTTCGTCCAAGACGGACGAGCAATCGAATCTATGAAGGCGTTCTAGTGATAATTAGATGCCGGAGATAATCACCATGAATATGATTGACAGCAGCTGGTAAAAGTAAAAAAGGAATATGGAATAGTTATCCGTTCGAAGCAAACGCTGCTTGTGTGTCTGTCTGTATAACATCCATGGTAAAAAGGTTGCGTTCAATTTTACGAACGCACTCAAGTGGTCCCACGAGAGTTCATTTTATTCAAGCTCGTACTAATATATAAGAATGTTAGATTAAATGATACTTTGGTCTTGTAGAAAGTTGACCCAAAATTCAAGTTTGTCTTTATAAACTAAAGTATCTAAAAGAGAAATATATATATATATATATATATATATATATATATATATATAGCTTATAAACTTATATATTCTTTTTCATCGTTATCCCTACGTTAAGGGGTCGGTTGCTTGATACTCCCTTTCCAATATCTTCTATCAAAGGCATCCTCTTCCGCCGAACCTCTTCTCTCCATATCATCCTTCACCTTATCTCGCCATCACATTCTCTGCCTTCCTCTTGATCTTCCCCTTTGGTATGCTACTCTCAAGCCCTGATCTTCCCCTTTGGTATGCTACTCTCAAGCCCTGCTCACTCCCTCCCCGCCATCCATCCTCAACACATGTCCATACCATCTCAGTCCTAAGACTCTTATCACCTCTATAATCTTTACTACATCTGCCATTTTTCTAATGTCCTCCTTGTCAAAATGTACTGATGTATAAATTGAAGACACATTTGAGGCAAATTTCAACTTCTCAAAATTGCATGTATATATATATATATATATATATATGTATATATATAATCATATATATTAAATATAGTTCCAAGTGTTTAAAAGTCACTTGTGTGTAGAAAAAAAAAAACCCTCCCCACCCAAGTTAGGACCAGGAAGGATAAGATAATGGCTGAACTAGGGATTCCCAGAAGGTGGGTTGAAAATGATTCCACTAAGCTACTACAATCGTATTTAAGGACTCGAAACTGTTGTAATATTCGAGCAATACCTCATTTAATAATTCTCCAGTTGATAATTTTGAATGCAATAATGATGCAAGCCTGAGCGCGTCATTAATTCATGCATATATCATTAACACATTAGATTAGTTGCCTAACTATTACTCATTAGAGAGCTTACGTTGAATGCAGTGTTGAAATATATTTATAAAGAATAGCGTTAAGAGAAATTCGACAAAGAAATATCATGTGGAATCATATATCCCACTGATATTTTGTATATTTATACAAAAAAAAAAACCCAAAATCGTAACAGAAATAATATGCAGGTTTATATTTCCCATTGATAATTTATATATCTATACAAATAACCCCAAAATCGTAACCAAAGAAATAATCTGTGGAATTATATATCCTATTAATTTTTTGTATAATTAATACAAATAACTCCAAAATCGTAACATAAAAATGGACATGTGGAGTTGTATAGCCCATTGATTTTTTTGTATATTTATACAAATAACTCCAAAATCGTAACAGAAATAACATGTGAGTTGTATATCCCATTGATTTTTTGTAAATTTATACAAATAACTCCAAAATCTTAACATAGAAATAACATGGGGAGTTGTATATCCCCATTGATTTTTTTGTATATTTATACAAAATAACTCCAAAATCTAACATAAAAATAACACGTGGAGTTGTAAATCCCATGATTTTTTTGTATATTTATACAAATAACTCCAAAATCTTAACATAGAAACTACATGGGGAGTTGTATATCCCATTGATTTTTTTGTATATTTATACAAATAACTCCAAAATCGTAACATAGAAATAACCATGTGGAGTTGTATATCCCATTGATTTTTTGTATATTTATAACAACTAACCATAAATCGTAACAAAAATATTTCATGTGTATTTATATATCCCATTGATATTTTGTATATTTATACAAATAAAAAAAAATCGTAAAAGATGTTTGAAGCTCTTCGAAAGAAATGTAGTCCATTTCGAATATATATCTGACTACAGACTCCAATCATTTACGAAAGCCTGCATGAAAAACCCCAGTAGAAAAGGCTCTGAATAATTTTCTAGTGAATCTCCATGGCGAATTCTTCCCCTGATTTCCTACTGTTTTACAGTGTCAGCTAACCCCCCCCCCCCTCTCTCTCTCTCATCTCTCTCTCTCTCCTCTCTCTTCTCTCTCAGCCTTCTCTAGATATGCATCTCTCTCTCTCCTCTCTCTCTCTCTCTAGATATGCTAACTCTCTCTCAGCTTCTCTAGAAATGCTAACTTCTCTCTCTCTCTCTCTCTCTCTCTCTCTCTCTAGAAATGCTAACACCTCTCTCTCACTCTCTCTCTCTCTCTCTCTCTCTCTCTCTTCTCTAGAAATGCTAACACTCTCTCTCTCTCTCTCTCCTCTCTCTCTCTCTAGAAATGCTAACTCTCTCTCTCTCTCTCTCTCTCTCTCTTTTCTCTAGAAATGCCTCTCTCTCTCTCTCTCTCTCTCTCTCTCTCTCTCTCTTCTCTAGAAATGCTAACTCTCTCTCTCTCTCTCTCTCTCTCTCTCTCTCTCTCTTCTCTAGAAATGCTAACTCTCTTTCTCTCTCTCTCTCTCTCTCTCCTCTCTCTCTCTCTCTCTGTCAGCCACAGATAAGTAAATACGAATATTGTCCGCATTCAGGCAACTGAACTCGATGTTTTATAGACTTCGTTGGAAAGACGTGGTATGGCCAGTATTTTGTTCATTTTTTTTTTTTTTTTTTGTTTTTTGCGTTCAAAAATTATTTTGAGAATCGTGAAATTGATCGAACAATATTCAAGCTTTTTTTATTATAGTTTTATTAATTTTTTTTTCTATTTTATAGCTATCACATATCCTGAGAATATTGAAATTGATCGAACAATAAGCCAAGTTTTTTTATTATAATTGTTATAATTTTTTTTTGTCTATTTTATAGCTATCACTTATTTTGAGAATCATGAAATTGATCGAAACAATATTCAAGCTTTTTTATTATAGTTTTTATAATTTTTATTGTCTATTTTATAGCTATCACTTATTCTGAGAATATTAAAATTGATCGAACAATAGCCAAGTTTTTTTATTATAATTTTTATCATTTTTATTGTCTATTTCGATTGATTACCTATTCTGAGAATCATGAATTTGATCGATCAAAACCCAAGCTTTTTTATTATGATTTTTATAATTTTTGTTGTCTATTTTATAGCGATTAGTTATTCTTAGAATTATGAAATTAATCGACCAGTCTTCAAGCGTTTTTATTATAATTGTTATCATTTTCGTTGTCCTGTTTGATCAATTAATTATTCTGAAACTCATGACAGTTTGAATGACAAATCCAAGCTTTTTTATTATAACTTTTATCATTTTTGTTATCGCTTTTCTAGCGATCACTTGTTCAGAGAATCAAAATTGATAGAACAACATTCAAGCATTTTTATTTTTGGAGACCAGAATTCTTAATTAAGGAAAAAAAAAAAAAAAACGAAGAAGCGAGAGGCGGAACGCAATTATTGTTAATAAAACTTTGCCTTCTACTGCAACAGTATTTTTTCCCTGTGCAAACATTGTAGGGTTTTGGATAGTCACAATTCCACATTCTTGTTGTGGCCGATGCAGTAACGTCCCTGACTATAGTCCATTTCTTTTAGCGAGGCATATTTGCACCGACTCGCAGCGATGCCCTTTTAGCTCGGAAAAGTTTCCCTGATTGCTGATTGGTTGGACAAGATAATTCTAACCAATCAGCGATCAGGAAACTTTTCCGAGCTAAAAGGGCACCGCTGCGAGCGAGGCATATTTGCACCGACTCGCAGCGATGCCCTTTTAGCTCGGAAAGATTTCCTGATCGCTGATTGCTTGGACAAGATAATTCTAACCAATCAGCGATCAGGAAACTTTTCCGAGCTAAAAGGGCACCGCTGCGAGTCGGTGCAAATCTGCCTCGCTAAAAGAAATGGACTGTAGTGAACGCATGCCGGTGTTCGAGTCCCTCTCAAACTCGTTAGTTCTTTTGATCGCTGCAACCTCACCTTCCTTGGTAGCTAAGGAAGGTGGAGTCTATAGATCTATCTGCTGAGTCATCAGCAGCCATTGCCTTGCCCTCCTTGGTCCTAGCTTGAGTGGGGAAGGGGCTTGGACGCTGATCATATGTGTATATAGTCGGTCTCTAGGACATTGTCCTGCTTGGTAGAGCAATGTCACTGTCCCTTGCCTCTGCCATTCATGAGTGGCTCTTAAACCTTAAAGAGATATAATGGTACTCGTCTCATTTGTCTGGTCTGGTGAAAAGTATTTGATCGATCGAAATTTGCTGCACGAAATATGTCCATACATAATTATTGTTGTATATGGGAATCCAGGGAAATGCACACGGACCTACACACGCACATGCACACGCGCACACACATTATATATAAGCTGTATATAGATATGTATATATAAGTAAATATATATATATATATATATATATATGTATATATATGTATAATATATATATATATATATAAATATATACAGTATATGTGTGTGTGTATGTATGTGTATGTGTGCTTGTGTGTGTGAATACTGAGTTAACTTTACCAGAGAGAAAATATAAACCTAAAAGGAAACGTATATTGCATGAAAGCTTACTCTCACTTTGACTTTTATTCGAATCTCTGCCTCTTGTTGAAAGTAAGGTGGCAGCGACTTTTTTTATCAATCACCCGTCAATCGATATATAAACCAATTGCAAGATTGCGTCGTTTAAAGGATTGAATCAGTTTACCCAACAAAGATAGTTAATTACCAGTTTCGTAACACGTTTTTGTATGAATGTTGGTTTTTTTTTTTTTTTTTTTTTTTTTTTTTTTTTTTTTTTTTTTTTTTTTTTTCAAAATAATCCTCTGGTAACGAATCCACTTCTGCTTGGGATTACGTTCCGGCCAAAGGAGATTATAAAATGTAAGTCCTTTCCGGAAGTGGAAACGAATTCATACGTGAGCTTTGACGCACAAATATTTCCGTTTGGAATAATAAAATAACAGATGATTTTTTCCCTGAGCGAATATATTAGGGGAGGAAGATGGGTTCACGTGCACCTAGTGGATTATTTAATAGCACTTGTTCTGGTCAATTTAAAATACAGCTACTAAACATTATAATCTATACACGTACAAACTTTTTTTTTTTAGGATGATGACACTCTAAACATCAGACCATTGTTCTCTAGTCTTGGGTAGTGCCATAGCCTTTGTACCATGGTCTTCCACTGTCTTGGGTTAGAGTTCTCATGTTGAGGTTACGCTCGGGCACGCTGTTCTATCTTGTTTCTCTTCCTCTTGTGGTTTTAAGATTTTACGGCATTTATATGAAAGATCTAATTTAACCTTATTTCAGTTCTTAATATTTAATTTCAATTGTTCATTACTTTTCTTGTAGTTTATTTATTATCTTGTTTCTTTTCCTTGCTGGGCTATTTTTCCCTGTTGGAGTCCTCGGGTTTATAGCATCCTGCTTTTCTAACTAGGGTCCGTAGCTTAGCTAGTAATAATAATGATAATAATAATATGGTATATATATGCAAGATGTAATTTAATGTTGTTTCTCTTAACTATTTAATTTCGATTGTTCATTACTTCTCCTGTAGTTTATTTATTTCCTTGTTTCTTTTCCTCGCTGGGGTATTTTTCCCTGTTGGAGTGCTCGGGGTTATTGCATTCTGCTTTTCCTACTAGGGTTGCAGCTTAGCTTGTAATAATAATAATAATAATAATAATAATAATAATAATAATAATAATAATAATAATAATAATAATAAAATCGCAAAATAACATGATTTTGCCCTGTACAAATACAGTAGTATCAAATTAAAGAAGGTCTGAATTATGAAATCAATTTCCTTGATTATAGGTCACCTGTATCAAAATTGAATCTACATAGAATAAAAGGAAAGTATAGATATTGCATAAAAAGTAAATGTGTTAACAAATCTCACTTTAAAAACTCCGTTATATGAAATTAGAGGGAGAGGGTATCTGCATTGAAAGTAACTAAAATTTGATTTATAACTGCTCAGTGATTTTGAAGGTGACGCCAGAAAGGTATGATTTAACACGAAGAAAGTGTTTCCGTGGAAGAGATAATCATGTTTTCTCGCTTTAAGCTTACTCGATTATTACCTCCGTCAACGAAGATGGGAGGAGGTTATGTTTTCGTCCCTGTTTATCCCTTTGTCTGTTTGTTTGTGAACAACTTCCTGGCCTCAATTGTACTCATAGAGTAGTGAAAACTATCAGGGATTAATTGTTATGTTGAGAAGTGGAAGTGATTCAGTTTTGAAAGACCTAGGTCAAAGGTCAAGGTCTAGCAAAGGGTCGACCGAATTAACCCTAACCTTTAACCCCAAGTTCGCACAAAGTTGTCACACAGACTTCAAATAGGCCTATGGTCTAAATTGGTTCTGGGAAAGGGCAAGGTTGGTTTCGAGAAATAAGCTGCCATGGCGGAGATCCGCACTCTTAAAGTGCCTTTTTGAGTTTGTTTTTAGTTTTACGTAGAATATATGAATAGTAAAGATGATTTCGCATTAGTATCGCTTCAGACAATAACAGCTTCGAAAAACATAAATTTGTATTCAGTTGTTGCTGCCATTTTTTCTTACTTTCTTTTTCGGTGCTCTCTCTTTTTTTTTTTATACAGAAAATCGATGAGAAGATTTCACCTCTCCGAGTGACATGTCTAATTCAATAAGTCATTGTTGACAAGTAAATATCCACGGGGATTCCCCAAGGAAGTTATCTGTCCCTCTTGTTCCTTTTTAGATATTGGCTTTCAGGAATTGTAGTCTTCTTGAATTCAAAAAATTACCAAGAATTTCTCTAGATTTTTTAGCAGTTACTGAATACCAGGTTTTTTTTGTAATAACATGAGAAAACATATATTATTATTAATATTACTTGCTAAGCTACAACCCTAGTTGAATAAGCAGGATGCTATAAGGCCAAAGGCCCCAACAGGGAAAATAACAAGGCGGGATTGACTGGCTGGGCCGTGGAAGACATCTTTTTTAGTTACGAAATACCAATTTTTAGGCTAATTTTCTTTCTTACAGTTATCCTTACATTAAGGGGTCGATTGCGTGATGCGATATCCTTAGTGATGGTTTATAATTTGTCATAAGGTTTTACCATATCATGACCTTGCAGTCATCAACCACAGTTATTGGCGGTGGGCCTTAGCCTTTTGCTAAATAACAAGAATGCAAGCCAACAGTTTCCACAGTTATTGGCAGATGGCCTAGCCTGTTGATAAGAAGCAAGACTACAAGGCGCCAGCTGTCCTTTTAGTCGCTTTTTACGACACCAAGTATTCTTACGCTCTTCCACAGGATACGATTTTTACGCTTATGTCAGATATAACTAATAAGCAATTAGAAAAAATCTTTCTGAGGGAAATCTGACATCAAAGGGGACTGATTCAGATACGTTTGATGTGACTGAAATCGTTCTGGAAAGAAAAGTTGGAGCTATTATTATTATTATTATTATTACTTACTAAGCTAGAGCCCTAGTTTGAAAAGCAGGCTGCTATAAGCCCAGAGGCTCCAAAAGGGAAAATAGCCCAGTGAGGAAAAGAAACAATGAAAAATTAAATATTTTAAGAACAAAACAACAAGATAGATATTTCCTTTATAAACTATGAAAACCTTAACAAAAACAAAACTGAATAAAAGAAAATGTTGTGTGTGGGAAAACTGACATCAACGTTCTGGAAAGAAAAGATGGTGTTTCAGGACTTTTTCCCTTAGAACGGCTCTTCGTATGCTTTAGCCTCGGTTGTCGCGGCACCTGGAATCATATATTCAACAGTGAGTGACAGACACCTCTTCCATCTGTTTTGAAATGTTTGACCTCTGCCATTTCGAGTTCTTTACCCGTGAAGCAACTGGGGTTGTCATAAACATAAAAGTATGTTTTCTAATCTTTGGTTAACAACGATAATTATAAATTGAAGAAATTTTTTCCTTCACCGTACTAGAGATGAAAATATTGTGATATATCATAAATGCAGGATGTAATGGGTTATTGTGTAAAGTATCACTTTCTTATTAAAGTTTTCATACTTTATATAAGAAATATTTAATTTATTGTTGGTATTGTTCTTAAAATATTTTATTTTCCCTTGTTTCTTTTTCTCCCTGAGCTATTTTCCCTGTTGGGGCACCTGGGCTTATATCATTCTGCTTCTACACACTAGGGTTGTAGCTTAGCACGTAATGATAATAATAATAATGATAATAATAATAATATTATTATTATTATTATTATATAACACTTATATCAATGTCATGGCAGCTGGTGTCTTGATTTTCCATAGAAGTATGGTAGAGCCTTTAAACATAAGGCCCGAGACAATACAACAAACTCCCACGAAGACATCCGAAAGACTGAAGATATTAAGGCTTTCAAAAGGAAACTGAAGACTTTCCTGTTCTCTAAGTGCTTCAATAGTGTGGATTTGACAATAAAAGAGCAATATGTGTTGTGAAATGTTGAACATTTCGAACGAAAATGGGTAGAATGTTGAGGTCCTGTAGAGAGTTTGGGTTCCTCTTCTTTATAGGACCAGAAAGGCAACTCTTAAAGTAAAGTAAATCAATAATGATATTTGCGGGGGTTTTTTTTTTTTTTTTTTTTTTTTTTTTTTTTTTTTTTGAATGATAGAAGTATAAGAATAAAAATAAAATTTTAAGACGTGTTGAGGTAGAATTAATACAACAAAAAGTGTGCTTTGGTTAATTTTAACATTATATAGTCTCGTGGAATGACATTCTTGGTGTGAAATGTTCCTCATTCTTGACTGGAACCGTGGTTATGAGAGGAGAGAGAGAGAGAGAGAGAGAGAGAGAGAGAGACTTAAATGTCAATTCAATAAATAGACGTCTTTTTTAATAAGAAGTCATAATATATTTTAAAGTAAAGATCAGCGTGAGAGAGAGAGAGAGAGAGAGAGAGAGAGAGAGAGAGAGAGAATTCAATATGATATTAATGTAAAGACAGGACAAATTGAAATTTCAAGGAACCTTTTAAAAGTCTGCATTCTAGTAAGTCAGCTTAGTTTACCAGAGAGAGGAGAGAGAGAGAGAGAGAGAGAGAGAGAGAGAGAGAGAAATTTAAATGTCAATTCAATAATTAGACGTCTTTTTTAACAAGAAGTAATAGTATATTTTAAAGTAAAATTCAACATCAGATAGAGAGAGAGAGAGAGAGAGAGAGAGAGAGAGAGAGAGAGAGAGAAATTCAATATGATAATAACGTAAAGACAGGACAAATTGAAATTTCAAGGAGCCTTTTAAAAGTCTGCATTCTAGTAAGTCAGCTTAGTTTACCATAAAAACCAAAGCTCCCTGAGTTTCTTTGTGACAAAAAAACTGCCATTAAGATTGAAGGGGAAAAGTCTATAAGACAGTGATAAAACCAGCTATGCTCAGTGGTGCTGAAACGACCAATATTAAAAAGAAAAAGAAGAAAATGGACGCCACAGATACGAAAACGCTAAGATTAATATCTATAGTCAATTTCTTTTAATGAGACGCATTTGCACCGACTCACAGCGGTGCCCTTTTAGCTCGGAAAAAGATTCCTGCTATCTGATTGGTTAGAATTAGCTTGTCCAACCAATCAGCGAGCAGGAAACGCTTCCGATCTAAAAGGGCACCCCTGCGATTCGGTGCAAATCTGCCTCGCTAAAAAGAATTGACTATGGTG
>NC_090739.1:131169584-131177084 GCF_036898095.1 Palaemon carinicauda
GTTACTTTATCTAAATTTATATAATGCTAAAGTTACTTTATCCAAATTGATCTAAAGCTAAAGTTACTTTATCTAAATTTGTGTAATACTAAAGTTACATTATCTCAACTTGTATAATGCTAATTCAATTATTCTTTTTATTTTTCTGGTGTTAAATATCGCATTGAAAGGCAATAGTTGCTCATGTACCTGTCGTGTTTTTCTCTCTCTAACTGTAAAATAATTTTAGTTCGAACCTGTCAAACTTTAATGTTTTAACCATATCAGAATTCTGCATTGTTTTGGCCACGATTTGTTAGCACAGTTATATTTTTCAAAAACATTTTACCGAGGCAGAAACGAGAAAGAGATATTTGTACACTTCATTGTTTTTCCAGATTAAAATATATTTGTTCGTGTACTGTTAAAAAACCGTAATTTTAATCGGAAGTCCTCCGTGAAAATATACTGTTCTCATCCGTATTTCGGTAAAATACAGGCGGCCGTAATTTTACCTTACATTGTTATTATCTTCTACGGGTTTGTGACCGTAATATCACTCCTTTACGTCAATATATCCGTTTTTTTTTGTTTTTTTTTGTAAACGGTAAAAATCCTGGAATAAATGTTGCCAGGCATTTGCGTTTTTTTTTTTTTTTTTTTTTTTTTTTTTTTTTTTTTTTAATGCAAATTTACAGGTGTATATTTCTTTGAGACTACACCAGATTCTTATTCATCACCATTTCCTCTAATACTTCTACACTTAATTACCTTCTTACCCTTTCTCCTTTTTTCTTATTTTGGCCCATTTATTAGCCTCTTCTTTTTTCTGTCCTTCTTTCATCTTCAACTTAAATTTCTATCCTTTTCACCTCTTTCTACATTAAACCTCATTGTTTATTTTTATTTACCTCTATATCCATCTCGAGTTTACTACATTATAACTGTTTTTTTTTTCTTTTTTTTACATTTGGAGGGATACATTTCTTTTCTATAAAAATAATATCAAAAGTAATTAAATTGTGTATTTGAATATTAATGTATTGCAAATACAAAGGCAAAAATTCATTTCAGAGTTGTGAAAATATGAAATTATTTTTATGTCTAAATTTCCGGAAGAAAGTATTAAATGTTTATCGAAATTAGAATTTGTTTGCGCATAGAGAACTTTCTTTCATGCTTATTTAAACCCAAGTTCTAAAAGATTCTTTGGATATATTGAATCAACCAAGAGGCCGTGAAATCAATTATGCTTAGGTACGATCATGAAATAACTGCAACTGGATTTTTTTTTTTTTTTTTTTTTTTTTTTTTTTTTTTTTTAAATATTAAAATTTAGGAATAGCATCATATTTGAAGCTTTATGTTTTATAGTTAAAAAGGTCTTTGATTAATTATGGTATTTATACGCACAAGTTTATGTTTCATGAAAAAAGAACATTTAAAGTTTCTTTTTGATGAATGTTTAATATTTCTCGCTAAAGATTACTTTTATTGTTCATTCAGTTGAAATAAAAATATTTCATACCTTCTCTTTATTTTGAAATTAATGCTAGATAATTTATCTTTAAAAAAGAAAAAAAGAAAAAAACAATATTTAAAAGTTTGTCTTTTTTATGAAAATTTGTTTTTTTCTTTTTCTTCTTCTAAAGAAAAGCAGCAGTTTATAGTTTACTCTTGCACAGCCTTTTAGCCTCTGGGATTTAATCTCGTCAAACGTTAGGCCTAATATGTTTATATGTTCATTCCTCCTGTGAGACCAGGGTTTTTTTTTTTTTTTTTTTTTTTTTTTTTTTTTAGACCTGGGGGCTGTAGCTTGCTTAAGAAATTTCCTAGAAAACGTTAAGAGTTCTTCCCTCATATTTTTCCTCCCTTAAATTTTAAAAGAATATATAGATAAAATATTCATGAATTAATTTTATAAACAAAAGATTGGCGTATCTAACGCCTTAGTGGTTTGTACAATTATAGTAGAAGTTTATTTATCTATTTTTTAGTTTTATGTAATGAAAATATTATCTGAGGTTTTTATGTTTTTATATACCAGTGTATGAAATTTCAGGAAAAACAAGTCAGTTCAGACGCACGTTAACCGTATTATCGTACATAAAGAAAGTACAATTACTTGTTATCTATTATTATTATTATTATTATTATTATTATTATTATTATTATTATTATTATTATTATTATTATTATTGTTATTATTTGCTAAGCTACAACCATAGTTGGAAAAGCAGGATGCTATAAGCCCAGGGGCTCCAACAGGGAAAATAATAAGAAAGGTTCTCTGTTCAGCGTGTATCATAAATTCATAGTTATTTCTTTCAGGCGAGTATTAGGTCTTCTTTTAGCCTTTTCTGTCGGTTAGTCTTATATATTATTTTTAGACTTTTCTATCCGAACACTGATGAAGTAATATTCGAATGATGCTTTGGTATTTATTTACAAGAGCACCCTCTCCATTTCCTCCCAAATTATGGAGTCCTGCAGCTCTCCTCTTCTTGTACAGTAATTAGGAGGTTCTTTAAATGGGAGGAAAGCTGAAAATGGCAAGGGGGGTAGGTTATATAAAAAAAGATAGCTTGTTATACTCACTAAACGACCTGAAACTAACATCCTCAACATAGTTAACCTAAACGGAAGTTCGTGATGCCAACGTACATTTGATATATATCCAAAGTACAGTATATACTAAATAAAAAATGGAGCAATTACTCAATATTGTCCATAGAGTGTACAATTCACAAGAAGTGACACTTTTGAGTAATTATTCCATTTTCAATTTAGTATATATTTTGAATATACGATAAAAAATGGAGTAATTACTCAATATTGTCTATAGAATATACAATTCACAAGAAGTGACACTTTTGAATAATTATTCCATTTTCAATTTTGTATATATTTTGAATATACGATATATCAAATGTACGCTTGCATCACGAACTAATGTTTATCTACGCTGACATCACAAACTTCTGTTAAGCCAGGCTGACACTTGCACGAATTTGTGGCACGCATTGTCACGACTCGAGTCGTGAACTGGCATGAAGTGTTCGTAAACCCGTTGTAACATTGTGGAATGTCATGATGAAAATTTTGAAATGTTCAAAATTTTGGTCACGACAAAATTTCGAGACCGGGTCGTGAACTATGTGCGAACTGTTCGGGAACTCGTCCGGACTATGCAGGAAGTGCACAAACTATGCTTGAACTCGTCGTGCCAGTTCGTGTCAATGTGGACAGGTCAGCTGTGATTCTGAGATAATTTTTTTTTTTTTTAATTTTATCTTCCGGTTCGTGCCACAAAATGTCACGACTTGCCCCGACAAATTCGTGGCTAAAAGTCGTGCAAGTTTCAGGGTACCTTTAGTTAGACTACGTTGACGATGTCAGTTCCAGGTCGTTTAGTGAGGAAACCAAGCTAGATGTTTTATAACTCCTCCCCCCCTTGCTCAGCATATCTTGCCATTTTGTGCTTTCCCCCAATTTAAAGAACCTGCTAATTACTGTACAAGAAGAGGAGAGCTGCAGGACTGCATAATTTGGGAGTAAATGGAGAGCTTGCTCTTGTAAACAAATACTGATGTCTTTTTTTACTTAAGGGTTTAAAGGCTATAAAATTTTAAAGGCCACTCATGGATGGCAGAGGCAAGGGGCAGTGACGTTGTCCTATCAAGCAGGGCAATGCCCCAGAGACTATCAGCACCCAAGCCCCCTCTCCACCCAAGCTAGGACCAAGGAGGGCTAGGCAATGGCTGCTGATGACTCAGCAGATAGACCTATAGGCTCGCCCAAATCCCCCATCCTTAGCTCACAAGGATTGTGAGGTTGCAGCGACCAAAGGAACTTATGAGTTTGAGCGCGACTTGAACCCCAGTCTGGCGTTCACCAGCCAGGGTCGTTACCACATCGGCCACCACAACCCCATTTAAGTGTATTGAACCACCGTTGAAGTTGTTAGTACATATTTAGTTAGCTAATAAAACATATTTAGCGTATTGATATGAAAACTGCAGTTTATCAAATAGGTAAACTACATAAGTTATGTAGTTTAGCTACCTAATAAGACATAACCTCAGTTATTATTATTATTATTATTACTTGCTAAGCTACAACCCTAGTTGGAAAAGCAAGATGCTATTAGCCAAGGGGCCCAAACAGGGAAAATAGCTAAGTGAGGAAAGGAAACAAGGAAAAATAATATATTTTAAGAACAATGCCATTTAAATAAATATTTCCTATATAAACTATGAAAAATTTAACAAAACAAGAGGAAGAGAAACGAGATAGAATAGTGTGCCCGCGTGTACCCTCAAGCAAGAGAACTCTAGTCAGATAAGGAAAACGGCTGAGAAACAATCTAGCCTGTCTTTAAACTTGCAAGATACTTAAAAGATTAAAAAAGAAATCTTGCTTAAATCACTGCAAGCGAAGCCTAATGATCAAGTTCTTTCCGCTTTACGACATCCCGCAACGACTCGACAAGAGAAAACACGGCGGAGTTTCGCGGGTTTTACTGCCTGGCAGATATCGTCATCATGGACAATGAGAAGGAAGGCTCGAGTTGCTAAGAGCTTGTGTCTGGAAGGAAGGGCCAGGCAATCTTTAAAAGAAGAAGAAGAAGAGGAGGAGGAGGAGGAGGAGGAGGAGGAGGAGGAGGAGGAGGAGGAGGAGGAACAAGAAGAAGAAGAAGGGGAGGAGGAGGAGGAGGATGAAAGGAACAAGAAGAAGAAGAAGAAGAAGAGGAGGAGGAGGAGGAGGAACAAGAAGAAGAAGAAGAAGGAGGAAGAGTAGGAGGAGGAGGAGGAGGAGGAACAAGAAGAAGAAGAAGAAGTGGAGGAGGAGGAGGAGGAGGAGGAGGAGGAGGAACAAGAAGAAGAAGGAGGAGGAGGAGGAGGAGGAACAAGAAAAAGAAGAAGAAGTGGAGGAGGAGGATGAGGAGGAACAAGAAGAAGAAGAAGAAGTGGAGGAGGAGGAGGAGGAGGATGAGGATGAAAGGAACAAGAAGAAGAAGAAGAAGAAGAAGAGGAGGAGGAGGAGGAGGAGGAGGAGGAGGAGGAGGAGGAGGAGGAGGAGGAGAAGAAGAAGAAGAGAAGAAGAAGAAGAAGAATAAGAAGAAGGAGATGAAGAAGGAAAAGTCAAGCCGAATCAGGGACGCTTGTTTCCTCTCTCCCACTTCCTTCTTTTTGTCTTGTGTTCCCTTGCATACCGAATTCACTTTTACTATTCCGTTACGCAGGTCCTTTGTTCCTCTGTTCTCTTTCGTTTTTTGTCATATTCGGTTTTTTTTTTTTTTTATTATTATTTTATTTCATTGTAGTGCAAGTCGCACGCACATATTCACTCACACTCGCATTGATTTTGGAACAAATGGAACCCTTAGCTGTTATTATTAGCATTATTTTTTTTTAATATTTTATGAAAGATGGAAATTTTGATCGTGATACAAATTTTCATTCACTAATTCACTGTAGAATTGGGGCGTTGTTGTAAATCGTAGGGTCAAAGGTCAAAGGTGTCTGGTTTCAGTTCCAGTTTCGCCAGAATAAATGCTCACTAGAACGTCAGCCGGGCAAGCTCAAGCCCCATTGTGGTGCCCAACCACAGTAGTGGCCTCCTCAGTAAACAGCTTAAACTCATGGTCCCGGGCGGGGATCGATCTGCTGCCATGCGAATGGTAGGCTAACACGTTTAAAGGTTTTAAAGGCTGTTCATGAATGGCAGAGGCATGGGGACAATGACGTTGCCCTATCAAGGGGGACAATGGTCTAGAGACTGACCATATTAAAAATGATCCGTGCCGAAGACCCCTCTCCACCCAAGCTAGGACCAATGAGGGCCAGGCAGTGGCTGCTGATGACTTAGCAGATAGACCTGTAGGCTCCTCCAAACCCTGCATCCTTAGCTTACAAGGATGGTAAGGTTGTAGCGACCAAAGGAACGAACGAATTTTAGGAGTTCTTTGAACCCCAGTCCGGCGTTCACCAGTCATGGATGTTACCACATCGGCCACCAAAAACCATTTCTTTTATCGAGGCATATTTGCACCGACTCGCAGCGATGCCCTTTTAGCTTGGAAAATTTTCCTGTTCGCTGATTGGTTAGAATTATCTCGTCCAACCAATCAGCTATCAGGAAACTTTTCCGAGCTAAAAGGGCACCGCTGCGAGTCGGTGCAAATCTTTATCGCTAAAAGAAATTGACTATAGTCTAGACAAAGTATAGATAAACGTCCTTTCTATCTAATGCAGGCCAAAGGTTAAGTGTGGCCAAATTGTGCTTGAAGAAAATGTAAAACCTTTGTGCAAGTACCCGTCACCTCTCCAAGTGGCTGGATGCCATTTCTAAGATTGCCTGACCTCTAGAGGGGTATTTGAACCTACATATTTCGGATGGAACTTGCATTAGCGAGATAAGTTGTTTTTTTAACATGCTTCTATTGATCAGGGTATGTGGAAGAACGACATGCTAAAATGTAATGTTAAATGCAATTTAGTATCAAAAGATTTTAACAAGCCTGGAGAAAGTATCTTTATTATTAGTATTACAAGGTGATTTTTAAATTTCTATTTTTTCCTTGAGCAACACAGCTTTCAATAGAAAAAGACGTTCATATTATTATTATTATTATTATTATTATTATTATTATTATTATTATTATTATTATTATTATTACTTGCTAAGATACAACCCTAGTTGGAAAAGCAGGATGCTATAAGCCCAGGGGCCCCAACAGGGAAAATAGCCCATTTAGGAAAGGAAACAAGGAAAAATTAAATATTTTAAGAACAGTAACAACATTGAATTAGTTCTACTAAGATAAATATTGCAAAGCTCAAGTATGACATTTACGATTGGTCACTCATTTGTGTTCATATAATGTGGTTTTTTTTTTTTTTTTTTTTTTTTTTTTTTTACATTATTTGCATTGCTTGTATCTGGTACAAACATATATTTCGACACTATATACTTAGAAGAGGGTTCATCAAATATTACGTGACTTTAGATATACGTGGGAGTATTTGATCCTTTGTATTTTATTTTTTCTTACCTTATTTGCTTGCATTTACCTATACTCAATTTTTTTTAATGAAGCGCATTTGCACTGTCTCGCAAGTGTGTCCTTTTAGCTCGGAAGAGTTTCCTGCTCTCTGATTGGTTAGAATTATTTTGTCTAACCAATCAGCGATCAGGAAACTTTTCCGAGCTAAAAGAGCACCACTGTGAGTCGGTGCAAATCTGCCTCACTAAAGAGAATTGACTATAGTACGCATATGTATTCAGACACTATGGACTTTGGAGATGTTGCGTCATATATTGTGTGATAGGTGAAATATATGGTAGCCCATTGCAAACGTCCCTGTCTCGAATTCTGTTGGATGGGAGTTCAGTTACCGCTCAAGCTCGTTAGTTTATTATAGTGTCTGCAACCTTACCATCCTTGTCAGTTAGGGATGGAGGTTTGGAGGAGCCTATAGATCTATCAGCGGAGTCATCAGCAGCCATTGTCTGGCC
>NC_090739.1:131182084-131189155 GCF_036898095.1 Palaemon carinicauda
GAATGGAAATTAAGGATCATAAAATTCAACAAATGTTTTATTTCAAGCGAAAGTTTATAAAATATTCTCGAGCGACGCCAGGCAGGAAGGATTCGGATATCCTCGCAAAAATCCTCTGGAAGGTCCTGTCACCAAAAAAAAAAAAAAAAAGTTGTAAAAACTTTTTTGGTAACGGACTTCAGTTCAGAGTACATTGGTGGAATTTCCTGGAAAGTAAGAAAGTAAGAGGGAAGGACCGAGAGAAAAGATTGGAAAGGGGAAAAGGAGGCTTAAATGGTCGGAGATTCAGTGGAAAGAGACAAGAGGAGGGCAAGCAAGAGTCGAGAAAACAACAGGAATGTGAGTGGAGTTTAGCCGGGGACGGAATTCGGTAGGAGGCTGTGGGATGCTATAGGAGGAAAGGATAAGAGATGTGTAAAAGGTTATTCTGGTCCTGAAGCACAATTTGGTCTACATTGCGAGGGACTGAAAACTTCAAGTGTAGTGAAGAAAAACGCTGTAGTGGTTGATGGAGAGAGAGAGAGAGAGAGAGAGAGAGAGAGAGAGAGAGAGAGAGAGACTACATAACTGATGATAATGGCAAGAGACAAAACATATCAACACGACGTAGTGTTTGATGGAGAGAGAGAGAGAGAGAGAGAGAGAGAGAGAGAGAGAGAGAGAGAGAGAGAGAGAGAGAGAGAGAGAGAGAGAGAGAGAAAGAGAATGTCAACATAACTCATGATAATGGAAAGTGACAAAACAGATATAGGTGTATGTTTGTATGTCTGACTGTGTAATTGTGATTCGCATAACGTAAAAACTATTTGATCGAATCTTATGAAATTTCGTTGAATAATTGGCCATGATCCAAGGACAATTCGATCAGAGTTTGGGAGTGATTGGGTCAAAAGTCAAGGCCAAGGTCACGAAAAGGTCAAAATTTCTTTTTGCTATATAGAGGTCAATTTTATTTTGATTTGTATGAAACTACTGCAAAATTGTGCATATCATCACCATTTTTTCTTGCTGACTAAATTAGTTTCCTTCGGTCGTTGCAACCTCACCATCCTTGTGAGCTAAGGGGTAGGGTGGGGGGGGGGGGGGTGGCGGTTTGGATAGCCTATAGGTTTATCTTGAGTCACCAGCAGCCATTGCCTGGCCCTCCTTGGTCCTAGTTTAGGTGGAGAGGGGATTTGGCCGCTGATCCTATGCTTACATGGTCGGTCTCTTGGGCATTGTCACTTTCCTTTGCCTCTGCCATTCACGAGCGACTTTTAAACCTTTAAAGGAAGGCATTAAATTTTTTTAAAAATTTTTCGCTGGCAAACACCCAATCTTCAAAACACTGTTTATAATCGATCACTACAGTGTGATAAATCATTTATTTATTAATAGTAAAATTTAAAATACGCTTTTCACCCTCACCTGTAACTTTTTCTCGATTTTTTCCGTTCATTACTCTTCTATTTCTTAACTACACTGTTAAAGATTTGCCGTAAAAAAAATGTAAAAATCTTGAAATAAATGTTACCAGGTATTTGCCGTTTTAAAAACGCATGTATTGAAGTCACCAGCCCGTAAGACGTAATGATACGGCTGAGAACAGTAGATTTTTACGGAGAATTTCCGATTAAAATTTGTTTTTTTTTTTAGCAGTGTACGTTTTTCCTAATTTTTCTTGTCGAACGTGAATTTGCAGAACGCTTGAAAATCTTCTGACCTCAATAAGCAAATATAGAGAAAAATATCACATATATATTTTATGAAATATGATTTCAGATATCATTTAATCATTACCCGAAACCGAACTGGAAATCTAGAAATCTGTCGCATTTTCTCCAGGATTACTTTTATGATATTCAATTCTTTTTCCAGTAGATGAAGCATCAAGGATATTTTTGTCATCGAAAAAAAAAAATATATATATAAGCAGTGCTTAATGCTATTAACTTTGGACAACCGACCCATTGATGTTGGGAAAATTGTGGCGAAGAGGAAGAATATATGTTGATATTGAAGGATCAACCTGGAGGCGTTTGATGTTTATAACTTTGTTAAGAATTTAAAATAAATCTCGAGGCTGACTGGAATATGTTTTTCAGGGGATTATTCAAATCTTTGTATCTAACACACACATAATATATGTGTGTATATGTATATATATATATATATATATATATATATATATATATATATATATATATATATATACACACACACACATATATATATATACATATATATATGTATATATATATATATATATATATATATATATATAATATATATATATATATATATATATATGTATGTATGTATATACACACACCAGATTATATGCTATGTATGTATATATATATATATATATATATATATATATATATATATATATATATGTATGTATGTATATACATATATATATATATATATATATATATATATATATATATATATATATATGTATGTATGTATATACACACACCAGATTATATACTATGTATGTATATATATATATATATATATATATATATAGTATATATATATATATGTATGTATGTATATACATATATATATATATATATATATATATATATATATATATATATATATATGTATGTATGTATATATATATATATATATATATATATATATATATATATATATATATATATGTATATATATATGTGTGTGTGTGTATACTGTTTATTTATATCTAAAAGAACTCGTTTCCCTTCAGTTGTAAGCGGACATGCCACAATGCTATATGGTGGTGACTTCATCCCATGCCCAGCCTTATAACATCCATTGGTCTTTAGACACAAATTGGGACGTTTATCATACTTGCATCCATCTCTAACCAGGTAAACATTTATTTATAAGTCTAAGCATGTTTTTAGGTGTGTAAGCGGATATGTGACTTGTTAATAATAATAGTCTTTTAAAAATATTTTAGTTACTATCATATGCCTTGGTAGCACAAAATGGTCTCCTACGGTTATTGACGCAAATGGCCTCTGTTAGATTTCGGCAGTCGTCTCTACTTGAGCTTTTAATTCAATACTTTTCAATTCATCATCTCCAACTTCACGCTTCATAATCATCAGCCTTGTAGGTCTGGATCTTCCAACTCTTCTAGTGCCTCGTTGAGCCCAGTTAAACGTTTGATGAACTATCGTATATGTAATATATGAATTGATGTTGATTAATCATTGTTGTGGCCTGATTGGTAACGTCTCTGCCTGGTGATCGCTTTCGGGGGTTCGAGTCCCGCTCAAAACTCGTTAGTACCATTAGTGTCTACAACCTTACCATCCTTGTGAGCTAAGGTTGGAGTGTTTTGGGGAGCCTATAGGTCTATCTGCAGAGTCATTAGCAGCCACTGCCTGGCCCTCCCTGGTCCTAGCTTGAGTGGAGAGGAGGATTAGGCGCTGATCATATACCTATCATTGATAAGAGAGTTTTCATGCTTTTTCTTTCGATTATAATTGAAACATTTAGGCAATGTAACCATTATAGCCATTGCTATCATGTAAAAATGACAAATAATGCATATCGAATCCCTCCCAGAGGCTAACATTCAACGACAGAATTGTGACAATGTCTTTGATAAGACATGGGAACAGAAGCTTGAAAAGGTTGGAGGATAAAATAGTAAACTCCGCGGGTTGTACACTCCGTCTTTCATGTGCGTTGGGCCCGCCCTCTGAAAGCCGAGGACGGAAAATTGAGTTTTTTTTTACCGGAGGAAGTTTGATCCTTGGACTTTTATTTGAAACAAAAAGACGGAAGTTTCTGGAGTATTGCTTTCAGGCAAAGTCTCTTCGACATATTTGCTTGTTTGTTGTTTGTGTCCTTCGCTTTGTGAAATCGTTACTGCCACAAATATTTGCAATTAGTGACTTCATTGTTGTTGAACTAACTCATTTCTCTTTTACCCCGATTTTTGAGTTTTATATTTCATATTGCAGTTATTTATGATATCGAGCTAATCTTCAACGCTTCAATTATAAATGGTAAAAAATATACGATATTATTGTTGTTATTATTATTAGTTTAGTAGTAGTAGTAGTAGTAGTAGTAGTAGTAGTAGTAGTAGTAGTAGCTAAGCTACAACCCTAGTTGGAAAATCAAGATGCTATAAGCCCAAGGGCTCCAGCAGGGAAACATAGCCCGGTGAGGAAAGGAAATGAGGAAATAAATAAACGATATAAGAAGTAATGAACTATTAAAATGAAATATAAAAAAAAACATTAACAACATTAAAACTAATATTGACTGATAGAGACCTTTTGATTAAACGATTCCACTCTCAATTTTCAAACCTGACAAGATACTCTTTCGTTTCATGAGAAGCTCCTGGAAGGACTCTTAATTTATTTCATGAGAAGCTCCTAGCATGTGGAAGGACTCTTAAGGCAGAGATCCTCAATATAGGATCGGTTACTTGATATCTATCGCTACGTCATTGCAAATGCGATAGATGTAACTTGATTCGACAGGGGAAGGATAATGAAGATTGCAAGGTTTTGAATTATGCATTTTTTGTTGCAACCTTAGCTACCCAGCAGATGTTGTTTTTATATTTTATCTCCATGGAAAAGAATGGGCTTTCCAGAGACTGTTTAGCTTTATACACACACACACACACACACACACACACACACACACACACACACACACACACACACACATATATATATATATATACTATATATATATATATATATATTTATATATATATGTGTGTGTGTGTGTGTATACATATATATTCAAATCTACAATATATATATATATATATACATATATACATATATACATATATGTATATATATATTTATATATATATATATATATATATATATATATATATATATATATATATATATGTCTTGTCACGTTCAGTGACATGACCAGACGTATAACTACTCGGTCTTTCCACCGTCCCTCGGGTAAGGTTGGAGAGGAAGTGGTTAGGTAAGCGGGCAGGGAGTGGGGAAGGTTGAATCTGTGTGTGTGGGCGCGAGCATATCCATGTAAATAATTAGCTTTCTTTTTTGACGGGTCGCGTATACTAGTTATGGAAACCAGCATCCCTTTATGAAAATACAGCTTCGGTACTTCGGTAGTCCTCGAAGACAGACAGATAGACACACAGACAATAGATTCGATACAGAATCAGTCTGGTCCCCACTGATTTCACATCTTGCCATGTTTGTACCTTCCTGCTCTGTCCATTGCCATGTAATGACCATTGAGAGAGAGAGAGAGAGAGAGAGGAGAGAGAGAGAGAGAGAGAGAGAGGAGAGAGAGAGAGAGAGAGAGAGCAATTCATTTCATATCCAAAGTTTCATCCATTCTAAAATGGAAGCAAACAAATCTGACAATTTTGTTTTTACTTTGGGTTATGCCACAAATAGGAAGCAATTTATTCATATCTAGAACCAAATATAATTAGGTCGGATCCTTTAAACTCATTAGTTTATGCTCTGAATAATTAATTTCCCCCATTTTATTTTCTGATCCTCAGGGCACGTCCTCTCCCACCTGGTTCATGGTCTCTTTTCTTTTCCATCTTGGTGTTTGCTTTCTTGTTCATTTTTTATTTTCCACTTTGAAGGTTTAAAGGTCGCTCATGAATGGCTAAGGCAAGGTACAACGACAATCCCTTAGAGACTTACCGTATATACATATGATCAGCGCCCAAGCCTCCTCTCCACCCAAGCTAGGACCAAGGAGGGCCAAGCATATGGCTGCTAATGACTCAGCAGATAGTAGACCTATAGGCTCCTCTAAACCCCCCATCCTTAGCTCACAAGGATGATGAGGTTGCAGCGCCCAAATGCAACTAACGAGTTTGAACGGGACTCGAACCCCAGTCGGGCGTTCACCAGTCAGGGACGTTACCACATCGGCCACCATTTTGTCATTTCCTTTCTCATCTTGTTAAATTTTCCCTTGGTCATTCCTTTTCATCCTTGGTTGATGTTTACCGAAATAATTTCCATAACAAACCCCCCCCCCCCTTTGATTTATAATTATCAGATTAATTAACATTACGCTTAACTAGAAATCCAGGTGAAAACTGGAAAGATTAATGACAATGTCATTAAAAGTATGAAATAACAACCCAGGTAAATCCTTGAATAATGACTCTCCCAATTAAAAGATATTTTCGATGGATATTTTTCATTGATAATATTTTTTTATTTATTTAACTGATGTATCACGTTTTCTCGATTTCAGAATCGTGATATTATTTAACTTTTTGAAACATCGGTTCAGATTATGTGTTGCGTGTAAGGTATTTTTTTTCCCGTTTCTCTGACGCAAATTTGAGTTTAATTGTTCTTTTGTCGTTTATTTTATCTCTCCCTCTCTCTCTCTCGTCTCTCTCTCTCTCTCTCTCTCTCTCTCTCCTCTCTCTCTCTCTCCTCTCTATATATATATATATATATATATATATATATATATGTATCTAGATATATAGATACATATATATATATGTATATATATACATACATATACATACAAACACACACAAACATACACATACACACACACACCGTGTATTTGTGAGAGGATGGGAAACCTGTGGCCCGACCCAAAACGATAAGAAAACAATTCCAAATTTCATCACGAATTCAAAAGAGAAGCATTTTGACCTTCAACGAGATAAAATGGTGCCTCCCACTCTGTTGTCTATTTTATAAATAAAAATTGAATCTCAGATAAGGTGAACATGTTTACATCCAGTGATCCAGAAGCGTTTCCAGGAAGAAAGCAACCGAGCTATTTGCCCGCATCTACCCGGCGTCTGGATTCCCCGGGGAGAGGGGACTCCTGCTTATTGTTTATAGTAACCTGGACTGATGTCTTCCCAAAGAGTGTTAACCAACCCTTTCACTAGTGCACGCAACCCGTCAAAAATGACGGGCCTTTCATTTTATCATTATTATTATTACTAGCTAAGCTACAACCCTAGTTGGAAAAGCAAGATGCTATAAGCCCAAGGGCTCCAACAGGGAAAAATAGCCCAGTGAGGAAAGGGAATAAGGAAATAAATAAATGATGAGAATAAATTAACAATAT
>NC_090739.1:131189655-131204655 GCF_036898095.1 Palaemon carinicauda
CTAGGAGAAGGACACTCCAAAATCAAACCATTGTTCACTAGTCTTCGGTAGTGCCGTAGCCTCTGTACCATGATCTTCCACTGTCTTGGGTTTGAGTTCTCTTGCTTGAGGGTACAGGCGGGCACACTATTCTATCTTATTTCTCTTCCTCTTGTTTTGTTGAAGTGTTTATAGTTTATATAGGAGATATTTATTTTAAGGTTACTGTTCTTAAAATGTTTTATTTTTCCTTGTTTCCTTTCCTCACTGGACTATTTCCCCTGTTGGAGCCACTGGGCTTATAGCAATCTGCTTTTCCATCTAGGGTTGTAGCTTAGCAATCAGTAATAATAATAATAATAATAATAATAATAATAGAACTACTTATAATGTTATTTTGCCATTTGATGTTTCCAAAACTTTGCCTATAATTAATAACTTATCGAATGCGTGTCATCACCAGCATCTGATAGAGAAGGAGTGTTAGGCACGTTGCGTAAGAAGAAGATATCTGTTTTGATGAAAAATAGGAGATAATCACAAGAGACTGTCTGTGAGAAGAGGTGGCTTGTCGGTTGACTAAGAAACAGATGTTTCTGAGATTGTACCTGTTTAAGGCCGCTCATGAATGGCAGGGGAAAGGGAAAGGGACAGTGACATTGCCCTAGAGACTGACAATATATACATACGATCAGCGCCCAAGCCCCCTCTCCACCCATGCTAGGACCAAAGAGGACTAGATAATAGCTGCTGATGACGCAGCAGATAGACTTATAGACTCTCCCAAATCACCCAATATTTAGCTCACAAGGACGGCGAGGTTGCCACGAACAAATGAACTAACGAGTTTTGAGTGGGACTTTGAACCCCAGTCTGGTGATCAGCAGTCAGGGACGTTATTACATAGGGCATCACAGCCCTGGAAGTAAGGAGAGACAGTGTAAGACCTGAAGATGTATTGCGTAATGAAGGATAAAGGATAATCCGAGTCTTAGCCCGCACTTAACGTAAATCATTTGTGTATTGCGACTTAATTAAGGAGATTAATTCCTAATTAGTAAATCGTAGTTTAGATAATTACATCAAAGCTTGGATTGTCTTATTCAAGGGGATTACCTCCAAATCAACTTGATTAATATATCCGTTGTAGTATACAATAAGTTCAAATTATATATATATATATATATATATATATATATATATATATATATATATATATATATATATATATATATATATATATATATATATATATATCAAGGAGATTACCTTCAAATCAACTTGATTATTATACTCGTTGTAGTATACAATAAGTTCAAATTATATATATATATATATATATATATATATATATATATATATATATATATATATATATATATATATATGTGTGTGTGTGTGTGTGTGTGTGTGTGGGTGTGTGTGTATGTGTATATATATATATATATATATATATATATATATATATATATATATATATATATATATGTGTGTGTGTGTGTGTGTGTGTGTGTGTGTGTGTTTGTGAGTGCATACATACATACATACATACAATAACAACAAATGCAGCTGTTTCTAGTCCATTGCAGGACAAAGTCCTCAGACATGTCTGGGTTATGTCTGTGGTTTGACCATTTTTCATTGCAACGCTGGCCACTGCGGATCGGTGATGATGGGAGACTTTAGCCCGATCGCTCACAGGAAACCAACCTAGTATAGGTGGCCCTGACTTAGCATAGCTTTGCTGATTATGGCGATACACAAACCCTTTCACCACGTTAAGCTAACCTCTCAGAAAATGTGTATGTGTATGTTTGTCGGATGTGTAGGTTGGTAATGTGGTTATCGAATGTAGGGAAAACAGTAAGCATTAAATATTTGATTGATTTGATATACCAAATAAATTATATAGAATTTTCTTTTCAGATATTTGTTTTGGATGATTAGTGCTTTATTCAAAACTAGTAATGGCCTGTCTTTCCCCAAATGCAAGTCCAGTTATTATTATTATTATTATTATTATTATTATTATTATTATTATTATTATTATTTTTGTTATTATTATTATTATTATTATTATTATCATTATTATTATTATTATTATTATTATTATTATTTTTACTTGCTAGACTACAACCCCAGTTTGAAAAGCAGGATGTTATAAGCCCAGGGGCTCCAACAGTGAAAACAGCAAGGAAAATAAAATATCTCTTACATAAACTGTAAAAACTTTAACAAAATAAGATACTATAGTATGCCATATTATTATTATTATTATTATTATTATTATTATTATTATTATTATTATTATTATTATTATTATTATTATTATTACTTGCTAGGCTACAACCCTAGTTGGAAAAGCAGGATGCTATAAACCCAGGGGTTCCAGCAGAGAAAACAGCGCAGTGAGAGGAAACAAGGATAATAAAATATCTCTTACATAAACTGTAAAAAACTTTAACAAAACAACAGGAAGAGAAATAAGATACTATAGTATGCCCGAGTGTATAAGAAGAAAACAAATCAAGATTCATAAATAACCTTCTTTTTCATACCAAGAATTAACAAATCATCGCTCTCTCCTCGAAGTCTTTCAGAAACTTTTAAGTCGTATCAAGTTCGAGGATTATTTTCAAGTTAGGCCCTCCAGGTCTCGAGATCGGTCGAAAGTTCGTTTGATTTGATAATCTTTTTCGGAAAAAAAATCTCACGAAGATCACGAAACTCTCAAAAGAGTTCCGGGGATTCGAATGTCTGGAAATTTTAGATTAAAAAGGGTTGTGAAAAGGGGATCCCGGGATTCGAATGTCTGGAAATTTTAGATTTAAAAAGGATTGTGAAAAGAGGATCCCGGGATTCGAATGTCTGGAAATTTTAGATTTAAAAAGGATTGTGAAAAGAGGATCCCATCCCGCGATTCGAATGTCTGGAAATTTTAAATTAAAAAGGATTCTGAAAAAATGAATCGTAGGATTCGAATGTCTGGAAATTGTAAATGAAAAAGGATTCTGAAAAGGGGGATCCAGGGATTCGAATGTCTGGATATTTTAGATTAAAAAGGATTCTGAAAAGGGGGATCCCGGGATTCGAATGTCTGGAAATTTTAGATTAAAAAGGGTTCTGAAAAGGGGATCCCGGGATTCGAATGTCAGGAAATTTAAAATTAAAAAGGATTCTGAAAAGGGGATCCCGGGATTCGAATGTCTGGAAATTTTAGATTAAAAAGGGTTGTGAAAAGGGGATCCCGGGATTCGAATGTCTGGAAATTTTAGATTAAAAAGGGTTGAGAAAAGGGGATCCCGGGATTCGAATGTCTGGATATTTTAGATTAAAAAGGATTCTGAAAAGGGGGATCCCGGGATTCGAATGTCTGGATATTTTAGATTAAAAAGGATTATGAAAAGGGGGATCCCGGGATTCGAATGTCTGGAAATTTTAGATTAAAAAGGGTTGTGAAAAGGGGATCCCGGGATTCGAATGTCTGGAAATTTTAGATTAAAAAAGGTTGAGAAAAGGGGATCCCGGGATTCGAATGTCTGGATATTTTAGATTAAAAAGGATTCTGAAAAGGGGGATCCCGGGATTCGAATGTCTGGATATTTTAGATTAAAAAGGATTCTGAAAAGGGGGATCCCGGGATTCGAATGTCTGGAAATTTTAGATTAAAAAGGGTTGTGAAAAGGGGATCCCGGGATTCGAATGTCTGGATATTTTAGATTAAAAAGGGTTGAGAAAAGGGGATCCCGGGATTCGAATGTCAGGAAATTTAAAATTAAAAAGGATTCTGAAAAGGGGATCCCGGGATTCGAATGTCTGGAAATTTTAGATTAAAAAGGATTCTGAAAAGGGGATCCCGGGATTCGAATGTCAGGAAATTTAAAATTAAAAAGGATTCTGAAAAGGGGATCCCGGGATTCGAATGTCTGGACATTTTAGATTAAAAAGGATTCTGAAAAGGGGGATCCCGGGATTCGAATGTCTGGAAATTTTAGATTAAAAAGGGTTGTGAAAAGGGGATCCCGGGATTCGAATGTCTGGAAATTTTAGATTAAAAAGGGTTGAGAAAAGGGGATCCCGGGATTCGAATGTCTGGAAATTTTAGATTTAAAAAGGGTTGTGAAAAGAGGATCCCGGGATTCGAATGTCTGGAAATTTTAGATTTAAAAAGGGTTGTGAAAAGGGGATCCCGGGATTCGAATGTCTGGAAATTTTAGATTTAAAAAGGATTGTGAAAAGAGGATCCCGGGATTCGAATGTCTGGAAATTTTAGATTTAAAAAGGGTTGTGAAAAGAGGATCCCGGGATTCGAATGTCTTGAAATTTTAGATTTAAAAAGGGTTGTGAAAAGAGGATCCCGGGATTCGAATGTCTGGAAATTTTAGATTTAAAAAGGATTGTGAAAAGAGGATCCCGGGATTCGAATGTCTGGAAATTTTAGATTTAAAAAGGATTGTGAAAAGAGGATCCCGGGATTCGAATGTCTGGAAATTTTAGATTTAAAAAGGATTGTGAAAAGAGGATCCCGGGATTCGAATGTCTTGAAATTTTAGATTTAAAAAGGGTTGTGAAAAGAGGATCCCGGGATTCGAATGTCTGGAAATTTTAGATTTAAAAAGGATTGTGAAAAGAGGATCCCGGGATTCGAATGTCTGGAAATTTTAGATTTAAAAAGGATTGTGAAAAGAGGATCCCGGGATTCGAATGTCTGGAAATTTTAGATTTAAAAAGGGTTGTGAAAAGGGGATCCCGGGATTCGAATGTCTGGAAATTTTAGATTTAAAAAGGATTGTGAAAAGAGGATCCCGGGATTCGAATGTCTGGAAATTTTAGATTTAAAAAGGATTGTGAAAAGAGGATCCCGGGATTCGAATGTCTGGAAATTTTAGATTTAAAAAGGGTTGTGAAAAGGGGATCCCGGGATTCGAATGTCTGGAAATTTTAGATTTAAAAAGGATTGTGAAAAGAGGATCCCGGGATTCGAATGTCTGGAAATTTTAGATTTAAAAAGGATTGTGAAAAGAGGATCCCGGGATTCGAATGTCTGGAAATTTTAGATTTAAAAAGGGTTGTGAAAAGGGGATCCCGGGATTCGAATGTCTGGAAATTTTAAATTAAAAAGGATTCTGAAAAAATGAATCGTAGGATTCGAATGTCTGGAAATTTTAAATGAAAAAGGATTCTGAAAAGAGGATCCCGGGATTCGAATGTCAGGAAATTTAAAATTAAAAAGGATTCTGAAAAGGGGAATCCTAGGAATCGAATGTCTTGAAGTTTTAAATAATTAAAAAAGATTCTTAAAAAAGGGATCCCGGGATTCAAATGTCTGGAAACTTTAAATAATTATAAAGGATTCTGAAAAAAGGAATCGTAGGATTCGAATGTCTGGAAATTTGAAATAATTAAAAAGGACCCTGTAAAAAGGGTTCCAGGGATTCGAATGTCTGGAAATTAAAAAAAGAAAAAAAGTCTGTAAAGTAAAAGCAAATCTCCAGGAAGATGTAACTTAGATTTTAAATGTTAATAATAATCATACTGTTAACCTAAAATTTTATTATACCAGGAATATAAAGTAGAGAAGAAAACAATAATGTAATTGAACCATAACAACCTTATGAAGAAGATTTGAATAAAATAGTGAGATCATTTTTACTTAGTGAAATATATAAAGAAAAGAAGAAAGAGTGGTGATGGCATATTGGAAACGTCCCTGCAACCGCATCATCCTTTTAAGCTAAAGATGTTGGGGTTTGGGGGAGCCACTAGGTCTATCTGCTAAGTCATCCGCAGCCATTACCTGGCCTTCCTTGGTCCTAGCTTGGATGAAGAGGGGCCTTGAGCGCTGATCATCTGTAAATGTGGTCAATCTCTAGGGCGTTATCACTGCTCCTTGACTGCCATTCACGAGCGGACTTTGAAAACCTTTGAAAAGATGAAAGAAATTGTATACCTCATGTGGAGGAAAAGTCAAAGTTATCTAAAAGAAAGATAAAGTTGCAAAGGCTGTGAACTCTACCCTGAATCTCAACCTATAAGGCTCTCTGTTACTCACATTTTTATTTCAAATACCAAGAAAATATTTAGCGGTTTTGTGAACATAAAATCTATTGATTAATGTCTCCTACTTGACATGAATAAAATCCCCGTTGGTGACGTTTTTCGTTGTTAAATGTCGAGAGTCAAGACTAGGAAAGATGATCTGAATAAACTATAGATACAAAGAGAACGCTTCTGGGAAATGAACTTGAGAGTTCGTCTCTTATACTATAGTCAATTCTTTTTAGTGAGGAACATTTGCACCCACTCGCAGGGGTGCCCTTTTAGCTCAGAAAAGTTTCCTGATCGCTGATTTGTTGGACAAGATAATTTTAACCAGTCAGATAGCAGAAAACTTTCCGAGCTAAAAGGGCACCGTTGCGAGCCAGTGCAAATGCGCTTCATTAAAGAAAATTGAGTATAGGAAGGTGGACTTTCTTAAAAGAAAAGGTAGCGTAAGATTTAACTTTTGTAAAAATATGAGTTTTTTTTTATTCGAGGTTATGTACTTTTATTTGTTCTTGTACTTTTATTTGCTCTTATGTAGTTATCGGTGTTATAGGGTAACTAGGATTAGGTGGGATTTTACTTTTATAGCATAAATGGGGCGTAAATTTTACAGATAGAAAAGTATTCTATGTGAATAAAGGGAATATATATATATATATATATATATATATATATATATATATATATATATATATGTATATATATATATATATATATATATATATATATATATATATATATATATATATATATATATATATATATATATATACACACATACGCACATATTTATACATATATTTACATATATAATATATGTATAAATATATATATATATATATATATATATATATATATATATACATATATATATATATATATATATATATATATATATATATATATATATACATATATACATGTATAAATATACATCTATATACATGTATATTTACTGTATATGTATGTATATATATATATATATATATATATATATATATATATATATATATACATATATATATATATATATATATATATATATATATATATATATATATATATATATATATATATATATATATATATATATATATATATCAACATTTATTATGATGAAAATAGTAATTAAACAAATCTCTCACAAATTTGACTTAAATTGTGTATAAATAAAATAAATATAATTCTTATAATTTGCAAATAACATTTTTGAAAAATATAACTAAGTCTGTATCGCGATTAAAATATTCATCAAACAAAATTCTTCTGAAAGACTGCTTGAATACCAAGAAGAAAATCCCTTTGATGTAAGAATCTCCGGAAAGATTTCACGAACATAAAAAAAGGGAGTAAAATTTCTCGAGGATAAAAAACCTGGTAAAAAATACAATTTTGTACATGACATATATAATCGTTCAAAGAGACGTCCCACTCCCTTACTGCCTTCACGTCCTCATAAGCCTTTTAGCCTAAAACATTATCCTCTGGGAATTCGAATAATTTTTTGGGGAAAGAGGAACAGGTTTTTTTGTTCGAATAATTTGGTGCGAAAAAGACGAGTTGGTCATCCTCCTTCCCTCTCTCCCCTGAATTCCTCTTTTTTTCCCCTTTTCCCTGAATTCCTCCTTTTTTACCTCTCTCCCCTTAATTCCTCCTTTATTCCCCTCTTCCCTGAATTCCTCCTTCTTTCCCCTTTCCCCTTAATTCCTCCCATCCTTCCCGTTCTCTCTTAATTTTCCCACCCTCCACTCCTCTCCTTAATTCCTCTCATCCTTCTCCCCTTAATTCCCCCACCTTCCACCCTCCCCTTAATTCCCCCCATCCTTCTCCCTTCTCCCCTAAATTCCCCCACCTTTCACCCTCCCCTTAATTTCTCCCATGCTTCTTCCTTCTCCCCTCATTTCTCCCACCTTTCACCCCTCCCCTTAATTCCCCCACCTTTCACCCCTCCCCTTGATTCCTCCCATCCTTCCCCTTCTTCCCTTATTTCCCCCTTTCTTCCCTTAATTCCCCTGTCCTTCCCCTTTCCCTTTAATTCTTCCCATCCTTTCCCTCTCCTTTAATTCCCCCACCTTCCACTCTTCCCTTTAATCCTCCCATGATTCTCCCCTCTCACCTTAATTCCCCCACCTTTCACCCGTCCCCTTAATTTTTTGTAAGTGTTTTATTCAAATAATTTGGTAGGAAAAAAGGGAATTATTCCCCCTCTTTCCCTCACCCCCTTAATATTTATAAGCTTTTTTATTCGAATAATTTGGTAGGGAAAAGGGGAATTATTCCCCATCCTTCCCTCCTATCCCATTAATTCCCCCACCTTTCACCCCGCCCCTTAATTTTCATAAGTTTTATTATTCCAATAATCATGGTGGGATAAAAAGGAAATATTCCCACACCTTCCCCCACCCACCCAAATTTTTTATGAGTTTCTGTCCGGGAAGTTTGTTTCGCTACATTAATAACTGTTATAACTTAATTACCACCGACTAGTTGTCGCCGAAAAGTGAAAGGAGAAGCGCTTCCTTTCATTTCCCTTTTCAGTCGCGAACCAGCGCTGGTCCTGTTTGCCGAAATTGGCTTCATGCGCACTTGCGCGTGAAATGTCCCTCCGTCGAGCTCTGCTATTTATTTAGTTTATCCTTTTTCGGGTCGTTGGTGTTTTGGTATTTCGTCCGGTTTTATCTTTCTTTTAGCCGGGTTCAAAATTGTTTGAATATTCTAGAAATTTTCGTGTTATGTTTTTTTTTCATTCAAAATTGTTAAAATATTTTAGACATGTTTATTTTTTTTTCATTCAAAATTGTTTAAATATTCTAGAAATCTTCGTGTATGTTTTTCCATTAAAAATTGTTTAGATATTCTAGAAAGCTTCAAGTATGTTTTTATTTTATTCAAATTGTTTTAATATTCTATAAATCTTCCTGTACTTTTTCATTCAAAATTGTTCAAATATTCTAGAAATCCTTGTGCATGTCCTTTTTCATTCAAAATTGTTGGAGTAATGTAGAAAACTTTGTGTACGTTTTTTTTTTCATTTAAAATTGTTTTAATATTCTATAAATCTTCTTGTATATTTTCATTCAAAATTGTTTAAATATTCTAAAATTCATCGTGTATTTTCGTTTATTCAAAATTGTTTAGATATCCTGAAAATTGTCGTGTATGTTTTTTCTATTTCAAAATTGTTCACATATTACAAAGTGATCGTTTCTGTTTTTTTTTTTTTTTTTTTTTATACCTTTAATAAATAGCGAAAGGTAAATGTGCCAAAGAGACGGGAGGGAAAAGGAAATGAAGAAACCAGGAAATGAAAACGAGAAATGAGAAATGGAAGCATAAGAGGATGATTATTTATGGCAATTGAAATCCTAAATGATTGGCAAAATTCATTTTCATTCGTATTTGATATCCTGAGTCGTCTTAATGTTAAAAAATAATACGCGAACATTAAAGGTAAGAGTCCTTATGCCGACTAAGTATGCTCATGAAAAGACAGTAATGTATTATTATTATTATTATTATTATTATTATTATTATTATTATTATTATTATTATTATTATTATTATTTTTATTATTATTATTAGCTAAGCTACAACCCTAGTTGGAAAAGTAGATTGCTATAAGCCCAAGGTCTCCAACAGGGAAAAAATAGCCCAGTGAGTAAAGGAAATTAATATACTACAAGGGACGTAATAAACAATTGAAATAAAATATTCTAATTACAGTAACAACATTAAATTAGATCTTTAATATATAAACTTTAAGAGAGACTTATGTCAGTCTGTTCAACATAAAAACATTCGCGGAAATTTTGAACTTTTGAAGGATGAGAGTATTGAGATATTAAAGTAATCAAGAGTAAACAATGTTCTATACTCAATTTTGTTTTTTAATGAGGCGCATTTGCACCGACTTGCGGCGGTGCCCCTTTAGCTCGGAAAAGTTTCCTGCTATCTGATTGGTTAGAATTATCTTGTCCGACCAATCAGCGATCAGGAAACTTTTCCGAGCTAAAAAGGCACCGCGGCGAGTCGGTGCAAATCTGCCTCACTAAAAAGAATTGACTATAGTTTTATAGGAACGCATTATACGTCACGGTTGTTACGTCAGTACATCACTTCCATGTGTACTGTACACCTGTTCACCCTGTAGTAAATAAGCATCTATTCTCCTGTTTAGTACAGTTGTAACTTGTTCGCCCAGCATTCGCATGGCAGCAGATCGATCCCAGCCCGGGACTGTGAGTCTAAGCTGTTTCCTGGGGAGAGCACTGCTGTTGTAACGCACAACATTTGAGGGGCTTGGGTTGGGCGTGCCCGGCTGACGTTCTGGTGAGCATCTAACTGGAACTGAAAGGAGACACCTTTAACATTTTATGTTGGTTAAGGAAAGAGCGTGGGGCTAGCAACCGCATTCCTAAATATTTTTTTTCGGACATGAAGTTAATACCCTTGGCATTTCACCTCCGAAATGTGATAAAGGTTTAGAAAACAAAAATAGTTACACTGATAAATTAAATGTAATTATATGAAATTAATTTCCTCGGAAATATGGTTTTTATTTCACTTTATATTGCTACATTTTGAAAAAAAATTAAGTCGTTAAACTGATGAAGTAAATATGGAAATTTAGAGTAAATTATCTTGAAAGTTTTTTTTTTTTTTTTTTTTTTTTTTTTTTTTTTTTTTTTTTTTTTTTTTTTTTTTTTTAGAAGCTACATTTTGAGAGAAATTAAATTGTTAAACTGATGAAGACGACATGAATGTAAGTATTTGAAATAAATTATCTCGAAAATAAGTTTATATATATATATATATATATATATATATATATATATATATATATATATATATATATATATATATATATATATATATATATATATACATATACTGTATATATCTATACATATATATGCATATATATATATAGATATATATGCACACACACACACACATATATATATATATATATATATATATATATATATATATATATATATATATATATATATATATACATACATATATATATATATAATTTATATTATTTTGATTATTTATAGAAGACATATTATAAGAAAATTCTTCTCTCCAATTAGATGTTTGCAATAAGTTCAAGTCATTGCTTCTGAATTAAAGTTAAACGATCAAATTGGCGTGATATTATTACCATACAACTACCAAAAAACTTACGACTAACGGTAACCATGGGTGTAATTTGAAAAGGGTGAGAAAAACAAGTTAATAAACACCGGAATGGGAAATAATAGTGAAAATAGAAAAGAATAAAAGATAAGGTTGAAGGGGGGGGGGGGGGAAGGGGGGTTGTGTGCTGGAGGCAGCTTGTTAGGGCCACTTCACAAAAGGGGGAAGTCAAGACAAATTGTCTTGTCTGTTCGCTTTTTTACTCTCCGGTCTGGTTGTCTTGGGGGTTTTTATTTCCTCATTTCCTCTCATTATTGGGTTTCTTTTCTTGTTACCCAATTTTTATTGGAAAGTTTGCTCTCATTATTAGTTTTCTTTCCTTATCCAAATTTAATTGAAAAGTATGGTCCCAATATTGGTTTACTTTTCTTATCCATTTTTTGTTGGAAAGTTTGCTCTCATTATTTGGTGTACCAACCGTGTTTCACACAATTGTACATAATTCCTTTTGTATATATTATGCTTGTATCTTCGCTCCTCCCTTGCACTAAAACGAACATGAAAATTCCTGTCTGGTTTTTCCTCTGTGATATTGTCTGTCTTGTGAACTTGTCATGTCCTGTTGCCTTGAGGTTTTGTATATAAGGAGAGTGTTCCACAACAATATAACTCAGTCGTTTCCAATCTGCCTTTGAGTTCACAACTCCTCTCTCGGCCCGTCACATTGGTTTCTTTCCTCATTATCCAATTTTTATTGGAAAGTTTGCTCTCATTACTGGGTTTCTCTCCTTATTATCGAATTTTTATTGGAAAGTTTGCTCTCATTACTGGGTTTCTCTCATTATCGAATTTTTATTGGAAAGTTTGCTCTCATTACTGGGTTTCTCTCCTTATTATCGAATTTTTATTGGAAAGTTTGCTCTCATTACTGGGTTTCTCTCCTTATTATCGAATTTTTATTGGAAAGTTTGCTCTCATTACTGGGTTTCTCTCCTTACTATCGAATTTTTGTTGGCAAATATTGTTCTCGTCATTTGTTTACTTTCATTATCCAATTTTAATTGGAAAATTTGCTCTCATTATTGGTTTTCTTTTCTTATCCTATTTAAGTTTGCTTTCATTATTTGGTTTCTTTCTCTATTATCCTATTTTTATTGGGAAATTTGCTCTCATTATTTAATTTCTTTCCTTATTATTCAATTTTAATTGGGAAAATTGATTTCGTTTTGACTTTTCAATGTTTTGTATTTATACATTTTGTTATATTATTATTATTATTATTATTATTATTATTATTATTATTATTATTATTATTATTATTATTATTAACTAAGCTACAACCCCAGTTGGAAAAAGCTGGATACTATAAGCCCAAGGGCTCCAATAGTAAAAAAATAGTCCGGTGAGGAAAGGAAATAAATAAACTATATGAAAAGTAATAAACAATTAAAATAGAATATTTTAAGAACAGTCCAGCCTGTTCAACATAAAAAACATTTGTTGCAAGTTTGAACTTTCGATTTTTCACCTCATGTTTATATGTTTATATGTTATTCACCTCATGTTTATATGTTTATATGTTATTCACCTCATGTTTATATGTTGATTATTCACTTTTCGAGTGGGGATACCTTAACGTAGTGAAAGGATTTGCGTGTCGCTATGATTGGCAAAGCTTATACTATAGTAAATTTTTTTTAGTTAGGCAGATTTGCACCGACTCGCAAGGGTGCCCTTTTAACTCGGAAAAGTTTCCTGCTCGCTGATTGGTTGGACAAGATAATTCTGACCAATCAGAGAGCAGGAAACTTTTCCGAGCTAAAAGGGCACCGCTGCGAGTCAGTGCAAATGCGCCTCATTAAAAAAAATCAAGTATAGTCAGGGCCACCAATACTAGGTTGGTTGCTGTGAGCTATTAGACTCTAAATCTCCCACCAACCCCTATCCGCACTAGCCAGCGTGGTGATAAAAACTGGCCAGTGCCAAGATATGAATTTACATTTCTGAGGCCTTTATCCTGCAGTGGAATAGAAAGTAGGTAGCTGTGGCCTGATTGGTAACGACTCTGCCTGGTGTTTGCCAGTCGGTGGTTCGAGTCCCGCTCAGACTCGTTAATGCCATTAGTGTCTGCAACCTTACCATCCTTGTGAGCTAAGGTTGGGGGGTTTGGGGGAGCCTATAGGTCTATCTGCTGAGTCATCAGCAGCCACTGCCTGGCCCTTCCTGGTTCTAGCTTGGGTGGAGAGGAGGCTTGGGCGCTGATCATATAATATATAGTCAGTCTCTAGGGCATTGTCCTGATTGCTAGGGCAATGTCACTGTCCCTTGCCTCTGCCATTCATGAGCGACCTTTAAACCTTTAAATTTGTTGTTGTTGTTGTTGTTGTTGTTGTTACATCATGTTTTCTAAAGAAAGATTATTTTCACGTGTGTTGAGAAACATCAAATTTCAAGAGATAGCAAATGCATTTATTATTTATTGACCCCCTTCCCCTTCTGGACAGACGCTGTTAATATTTAATATTCATTTATTTATTTATTCATTTACTTTTTAATTCCTGCAGCTTAAAATGCATTCGCTGAGAAACAGTGTGTAAACACCATCTGGCTGCAAACTATTTTATTTTAAGAAACTCCGCTAATTTTGTATAAAACTTTTAGCTTTTTATTTAATGTTTCTTTCTTGGTTTGTCACACAATGCTTTAGCCGAGCTGGACAATGTCTCGTTGGTGTAGATTATAGTCCGTTAAAAAGCCGAGGGCATCTCCTTATATAATAAAGAGCAAGTGCTTGGTTACATATGTTTGTATATATATATATATATATATATATATATATATATATATATATATATATATGTGTGTGTGTGTGTGTGTGTATATATATATATATATATATATATATATATATATATATATATACATATATATATACTGTATATATATAGCCTATATATATGTATATATATATATATATATATATATATATATATATATATATATATATATATATATATATATATATATACATATTCCGGTCACGCATATCTCCCCCATCTCTCGAGTATGGTGGAGAGAGTAGTCATACCTTGTTGAGAGGGCATTGCTTGTATACCTATTTATATACGTTTACCTGGCATTTTGACGGGTCGCGTACACTAGTATCTCCATAAAGGCCAATGGATAACTGATTTGGTTCTCTTTTATAAATTACAAAATATGATTTAGGACAGGTAATGTCAAACATAGAAACAATTTAATTGAACCATTGTTCTCTAGTCTTTGGTAGTGCCATAGCTTCTGTACCATGGTCTTCCACTGTCTTGGGGTAGAGTTCTCTTGCTTGAGGGTACACTCGGGCACACTAGTCTATCTTGTTTCTCTTCCTCTTATTTTGTTGAAGTTTTTATAGATTATCTCGGAAATATTTATTTTAATGTTGTTACTGTTCCTAAAATATTTTTTTTTCTTTTTTTCTTTCCTCACTGGGCTATTTTCCCTGGTGGAGCCTCTGGGCTTATAGCATCCTGCTTTTCCGACTAGTGCTGTAGCTTAGCAAGCAATAATAATTATAATAATAATAATAATAATAATAATAATAATAATAATAATCATAAGGAGGAGGAGGAGGAGGAGGAGGAGGAGGAGGAGGAGGAGGAGGAGGAGGAGGAGGAGGAGGAGGAGGAGAAAATTCTAGGGACATTACGGGATTAAAATCCGAAAGGTTAAAAACCTTCGAAAAGATAAAAAGTTTTAATCTCTTCCCTCTGTAACTTCATCAATATTCCGTGTGACGAGAATAAATTAAACAAAAAAGAAGTTTATTTGGAT
>NC_090739.1:131209655-131217155 GCF_036898095.1 Palaemon carinicauda
CATTAAAATCCCCTTTCTTGATGGTCCTCAAGAAGTGGCTCGTTGATGTATATAAGGTTCGTATATTTAAATTCCTTCACTTTTTGTTTTGTTTTCTTCACTTTTTATGTTTTTTTCTTCACTTTTCATGTTTTTTCTTCAGTTTTTATGTTTTTTCCTTCACTTTTTATGTTTTTTTTAACTTTTTATGTTGTTTTCTTCACTTATGTTTTTTCCTTCACTTTTTATGTATTTTTTTTCACTCATTATGTTTTTTCTTTCACTTTTTATGTATCTTCTTCACTTATTATGTTTTTTCCTTCTTTTTATGTTTTTTTTCTTAACTTTTTATGTTGTTTTCTTCACTTATTATGTTTTTTCCTTCACTTTTTATGTATTTTTTTTCACTCATTATGTTTTTTCTTTCACTTTTTATGTATCTTCTTCACTTATTATGTTTTTTTCCTTCTTTTTATGTTTTTTTTCTTAACTTTTTATGTTGTTTTCTTCACTTATTATGTTTTTTTCCTTCACTTTTTATGTATTTTTTTTCACTCATGTTTTTTCTTTCACTTTTTATGTATCTTCTTCACTTATTATGTTTTTTCCTTCTTTTTATGTTTTTTTTCTTAACTTTTTATGTTGTTTTCTTCACTTATTATGTTTTTTCCTTCACTTTTTATGTATTTTTTTCACTCATTATGTTTTTTCTTTCACTTTTTATGTATCTTCTTCACTTATTATGTTTTTTCCTTCACTTTTTATGTTTTTTTCTTAACATTTTATGTTTTTTCTTCACTTTTTTTTTTCAGTGGATGATACATAGTTAAGTAGTAAAAGATATAAAGTTACTACATATATTTCTTCACTTTTTATGTTTCTTTTTACCTTTTTGTTTTTCCTTCTTTTTATGTTTTTCTTCTTTTTGTCTTTCCTGCACTTTTTATGTTTTTTCTTAATATTTTATGTTTTTGTCTTCACTATTGACGTAAAGGACCTCGGTTAGATTTCGTTAGTCGTCTCTATCTTGAGCTTTTAAATCAATAGTTCTCCATTCATCATATACACTATATGTACTGTATACTGTATGTATTTAAGTTAGCTGGATTTTGGTTACAAATAATTATTACATATTTCCCAAAGAGCTTGTTTATATAAAATTATAATACACATACAATACTTTTTCATAGCTAATTTTGTTATACGTCAAGTATTATTATTATTTGCTAAGCTACAACCCTAATTGGAAAAAGCAGGATGCTATAAGCCCAGTGGCCCCAACAGGGAATATAGCCCAGTAAGGAAAGGAAAGAAGGGAAAAGTAAATATTTCAAGAACAGCAACAACACTAAAATAAATACTTAATATATAAACTATAAAAACTTTAACATAACAAGAGGAAGAGAGACTAGATAGAATAGTGTGCTCGAGTAGGGAAGATTTTTGTATTAAATGAAAAATGGATTGGAAGAGTGAGCAATATTGGAAGATCTGTTGGTGACAGATTGAATTTGGAGGATTTTTATATTATAGATGCAAGAAGGAAGAGCAGGAGGCAAAAACAAACGTTCTTGTAGAAAAGGGGAGAGGGAAATGAGGGTAACGATAGAAACAAAGGAAAAGGAAAAAAGAGGTGGGAAATGGAAATGTTAAATAAAGAGCAGTGTGTTAAGGAAATTGACTAAAGGGGGTTGTGAACCGGTTACCCTTTTAGTCAAGGGGTACAACTGTTAAAAATTTGCCTTAGAAAACGGGTAAAATCCTGGAATAAATGTTGCTAGGAATTCGCCGTTTTAGAAACTGGTATATTTACGTTAAGGGAATATTCTGGTCACCAACCCGTAAAAGATAATTACAAAGTAGGGTAATAAAACCTGGAATAAATGTTGCTAGGAATTTACCGTTTTTGAAACCGATATATTTACGTTAAGGGAATATTCTGGTCACCAACCCGTATGTAATAACAAAGAAGGGTAAAAATTACGGTCGCCTGTATTTTACTGAAATACGGCTTGTGTATTTTCCTGAATTACGGCTTATGTATTTCACTGGAATACGGCTTATATATTTTACTGAAATACAGCCTATGTATTTTACTGAAATACGGCTTGTGTATTTTCCTGAATTACGGCTTATGTATTTCACTGAAATACGGCTTATGTATTTTACTGGAATACGGCTTATGTATTTTACTGGAATACGGCTTATGTATTTTAATGAAACACAGCTTATATGTATTTTGTATTTTACTGAAATACGGCTTATGTATTTCATTAAAATACGGCTTATGTATTTCCCTGAAATACGGCGTATGTATTTCACTGGAATGCAGTTTATGTATTTTACTAAAATACGACTTCTGTATTTTACTGAAATACGGCTTATGTATTTTACTGAAATACGGCTACTGTATTTTACTGAAATACGGCTTATGTATTTTACTGAAATACGGCAAAGTGCAGTGTATTTTTACGGAGAATTTCCGATTGAAATAAAGTTTTTTTTTTTTTTTTTTTTTTTTAAATAAAACAAAATTCCAATGGAAAGCAACTAAAATCTCGGTCCATGACCAAGAGAGTGGAAGAAAGTAGATGGCCCGGGGGGGGGGGGGGGGGGGGGGGGGGGGGCTTGGGAGAGGATTTCGTCTGTCAATTTATGTGTCTAAGCCGATTCCTTCGACTCTAAGGAATTCGTGTAGGAATGTAATTGCCAAAAGGAATCCGTGCCGACATTTTGATGAAAACTTTTCTGACTCAGAAATTACTTTTAAACTTCATTTTAGAGGTTTAAAAGGCCTCTCAGGAATAGCATGGCAAGGGACAGTAACATTGCCTTATCAAGCAGGACAATGCCCTAGAAACTGACCATATTACATATGATCAGCGCTCATGCCCCCTCTCCACCCAAGCAAGGACCAGGGAGGGCCAGGCAATGGCTGCTGATGATACGGCAGATACACCTATGGGCTAACCCCCCCCCCCCATCCTTAGCACACCAGGATGGTGAGGTTACAGCGACCAAGGGGAACTTAACGAGCCTGAGCGGGGCTCGAACCCCAGTCTGGCAATCACCAGGCAAGGACGATTTGCTTCTTGTTAGTGATCGTAATGTTAATTTATTTAAAAAAAAAAAAATAGCGTTTAGTCAGATATCCTTGTATGAAGTTAAGAAGTAAAGATGGGAAATTTTCTGCTAAAGATGAACATTAAGAAGTAAAGGTGGGAAATTTTCTGCTAAAGATGAACATTAAGAAGTAAAGGTGGGAAATTTTCTGCTAAAGATGAACATTAAGAAGTAAAGGTGGGAAATTTTCTGCTACAGATGAACATTAAGAAGTAAAGATGGGAAATTTTCTGCTAAAGATGAACATTAAGAAGTAAAGGTGGGAAATTTTCTGCTAAAGATGAACATTCTAATTGAAATTTTCTTGACAGAAAGTTTTTGGGGAATTTTCCTTATTGAAAGAAAAGAATTTGTGAACTCGTTTCCCAGAATGGTACGAGTCAGCACATTTTTCAAGAGGAATACTTACAGAAATTAAATTATGAAAATTGTTATTATGAAATATCATTTAAGGAAAACTAATTCTCGTCTAATTTTGTAAATATGATTGATTTGAATTATGTTTTTTCATTATTATTTTGTCTTAGAAAGGAATTATTACGGAACATAAGAATTACATAAATGTAATTCTTGCAATAAAGGATTGTTGTTGAAACGTCGCCCGAGATATTTAATTACGAAATGGAAAAATAATTCGCCAAACTTTGCTTGTGTGGAAATAGCCATAGAAATTATTTTGAGTCTTTGTAGCATCCTTCATCCACTTTATACCCATCTCTATTGTCTTCTTTCCCCTTTCATTTCTCTCCAGAGTTGCCAGATTATATCGACTGGATTATCGTACATGAGCCTTAAAATTTTCGTTTTTCAACCAAAATTATCGTACACAGTTTCAATATAATTATTTAGGCGTTACATGATTGACTTATTTCAACTTATTTTAGTATAATTGTTTAATTAAACATACACACATATATGTATGTACCTAAGGTATGTATCGTACATCGTACTGGACCTAGAATAATCGTACATGTACGATAATTATCGTACGAATGGCACCCCTGACTCTCATCTTGTCCAACCACTTCAAACCTTTTGGCCTTGTCCACACATGGCAATTTCCACCGGGCGGTTCATGGAATTGTTCATACATAACGTGTTTTGCAGCGCGTATCAAACGCGTTTTACATTTGGTCGATTGCATCAACAGTTATTGAATATCCGACAGCCCGTATCAAACACGTTGAGTGATTTTAGAAGCGACAGCGCGTATCAAACCGCGCTGCGGAAACACCATATGTGAACAGGGCCTTAGATCAGGCACTGGCTAGTCAAGCGGTAAGCTACATTATACTTCTTGAAATATTTTATTCTTCCTTGTTTCCTTTCGTCACTGGGCTATTTACCCTACTGGGGCCCCTGGGCTTATAGCATCCCACGTCTGCCTTATTACTTGCTAAGCTACAACCCTAGTTGGAAAAGCAGGATGCTATGAGGCCGGGGGCCCCAACAGGGAAAATAGCCCAGTGAGGAAAGGAAACAAAGAAAATTAAATATATTAAGAAAAGTAACAACATTAAAAAAAATATTTTTTATATAAACTATAAACACTTCAACAAAACAAGAGGAAGAGAAATAAGATAGAATAGTGTGCCCGAGTGTACCCTCAAGCAAGAGAACTCTAACCCTAGACAGTAGAAGACCATGAAACAGAGGCTATTGCACTACCCAAGACTAGAGAACAACGGTTTGATTTTGGAGTGTCCTTCTACTAGAAGAGCAGCTTACCATAGCTAAAGAGTCTCCTCTACCCTTACCAAGAAGAAAGTGGCCACTGAACAATTTCATCATAATGCAACTATTGGGATCTGCGTTGATTCAACAGGAATACTTACTTATATGATTATGGATATGTGAATTACTTATATTAATACTTATATGATCGATTCTTGAGTAGCACTTTTTTCCCGTTTATAGGTAGTGGGTTACCCATGGCACCAGCCACCTGTTGAGATACTACCGCTAGAGAGTTATTGGGTTCTTTGACTGGCCATACCGTGCTACATTGGATCTCTCTCTCTCTCTCTGGTTACGGCTCATGTTTTACTTTGCCCCAACAAAAACCGAATAGTCTGGCCTATACTTTCCACATTCTCCTCTCTCACATACCTAACAACACTGAGATTACGAAACACTTCCTTCAAAGGGTTAACTACACTGTTGAAAATATTCTTAATTTAAATCAGAAATTCTCCGTAAGAATTTACTGTTCTCAGCCGACTGTAATTGTTACCCTATTTTATTATTATCTTTTAATGGTTGTAGGTTGGCCAGGGCACCAGCCGCCCGTTGAGGTACTACCGCTAGAGAGTTATGGGGTCCTTTGACTGGCCAGACAGTACTACATTGGATCCTTCTCTCTGGTTACGGTTCTTTCCCTTTGCCTATACATACACCGAATAGTCTGGCCTATTTCTTACAGATTCTCCTCTGTCCTCCTACACCTGACAACACTACCAACAATTCTTCTTCGCCCAAGGGGTTCACTACTGCACTGCAATTGTTCAGTAGCTACTTTCCTCTTGGTAAGGGTAGAAGAGACTCTTTAGCTATGGTAAGCAGCTCTTCTAGGAGAAGGACACTTGAGAAGGACACTCCAAAATCAAACTATTGTTCTCTAGTCTTGGATAGTGCCATAGCCTCTGTACCTTGGTCTTCCACTGTCTTGGGGTAGAGTTCTCTTGCTTGAGGGTACACTTGTGCACACTATTCTATCTAATTTCTCTTCTTGTTTTGTTAAAGTTTTTATAGTATATAAAGGAAATATTTATTTTAATGTTGTTACAGTTCTTATTTTATTTTTCCGTGTTTCCTTTCCTCACTGGGCTATTTTCCCTGTTGGGGCCCCTGGGTTTATAGCATCTTGCTTTTCCAACTAGGGTTGTAGCTTAGCAAATAATGATAATAATAATAATAATAATTACGAGTTGGTGATCGTAATATTACTCCTTTACGTCAATATACCAGTTTTTAAAAAGGTAAATCTCTGGCAACATTTATTCCAGGATTTTAACCGTTTTTTTAAGGCAAATTTTTAACAGTGTACTACAATGTAATTGTTCAATGGCTACTTTCCTCTGGATAAGGGTAGGAGAGATTCTTTAGCTATGGGTAAGCAGCTCTTCTCTGAGAAGGACACTCCAAAATCAAACCACTGTGTAGTGCCATAACATCTGTACTAGTGTGTTACAAATGAAGATGACTTTGATCAGCATTGAATTATATTTAATGAACTAGAGGGGCACCCAGTAGAGCGCAGACCTCCTCCGCGGCACCTTATTTCTCGACCTTTTGCTCGACCTTGACCTTGACTTTTGACCTTAACATGTGTTTTTACGTTTTCATAAACGTAAATTGGACATTTTGCTCGACCGTGACCTTGAACTTTGACCTCGACCTTCCAAAATTTAATCATTACCAGTTTTTTTACATAACAGTTAATCCCTGCAAGTTTCATTACGATTAGAATTATTGGCAGGAATCTGTTCACAAACAAACACACACGCACAAAAACATGGGCGAAAACATAACCTCCTTCCAACTTCGTTAGGGGAGGTTATTATATACCAGTAATACCTAAATGATTTTTAGAGAAAAAAACAGAAGACATACGAACGTGAATGCAGCATTTTATTTCCCTATATCGATTTGAGCTCGCCATTTTGGTGGTTTCTTTGGAAATCTAATCTCTCTGAAGATTTCTTATCTGTGATTGGGTTATAATTGCACGTCGAGGCAAGTACAGGTTTTTAAGTTTTGCCATTAAGCGCTTCTTGAACGCTACTCTGCGTGCGGACCATAGAACGCGCGCTCACTACACACACACATGCTGAGTTTTTTCCGGACGTGAATGAAACATAATGCAACTCATTTATTATGGGTGCATGTATAGAAGCAAGAGTATTTCATATCATGGTAGCTAATTAACAAGTGAACACGAACACTAACACCAAACACACATACACACACACACACACACACATATATATATATATATATATATGCATATATATATATATATATATATCTGTACATATACATAGTTTACACACATATATAGTGTATATATGTGTGTATGTACATATACATAGCTTACACACAGATACACACACACACACACACACATATATATATATATATATATAAAACACATATCTTACACATACACCCATATATATATATATATATATCTGTACATATATATAGCTTACACACACACACACACACACACATATATATATATATATATAATATATATATATATATATATATATGTGTGTGTGTGTGTGTGTGTACATATACATAGCTTACACACAGATATATGTGTATATATATATATATATATAAAGCACATATCCTACACACACACCCATATATATATATATATATATTTGTGTG
>NC_090739.1:131219655-131234655 GCF_036898095.1 Palaemon carinicauda
ACACGGTATGCATTTGTATTGATGCTTCAGAAAAATGTTACATTGCTGAGGGATGCAAAATACATCCTGTTATGATTTTATCTGACTACAGCAAATCTCACGCTAGCTGCTTCTTCCACAATGACATATTACGTCATGTGTTTTAAACATGTAATAACTAACTATTACACATATACTGTATACATCATATATTTATATAAATATATTTATTTTTATTTTACATATACTTTATTTACAATTGCAGTTTTTACTATTTATCTTTTATTTTGCTTCAGTGAAACCTTTGTATTAATTGACGCTAGTCTCTATTCATTTTGTTGGACAATATATCCCTCAGAGGTTTTGGTATTTATTTGCTATACGCACCTGCTATTACAGAGGTGAGAGCTTTGGTAAAGTAATCCTGTCTTTCAAAGTAATTATATGGCCTAGCCTTGGTACAATGGAGCACTTTCTTGCGAAAACAAAACCTGATTAAAGATTATTCACGGAATAACAAATGTAGATTACAATAATCTATTCACGCTTATCACAGATCAGTCCAGAGGTAACGGATACAAACGGGAATTGAAAAGGTACACCACTCAATGTGGCAATTTCTTTACATACAAAACAGCAAATACTTGGAATAGACTTCCAGCGGATGTAGTCAACAGTAACACGGTAAACCAGTTCGAGAATAAGTTAAGACAAGATCATAAGAACTCTCTAAATGCTTAAACTAAATCGCTCTACCAAAGGCAAATGGAGTCTCCGCGGATGGACTGAAAAGTCTTTGAGACATCCAAAATCCTTGTAACTCTCTCTCTCTCTCTCTCTCTCTCTCTCTCTCTCTCTCTCTCTCTCAGTATTATACTATACCATTAAAAAGATTCAAGATAAAGAAAATAAAACCATTACTAATCAATTCATGGTCTGAATAGTAATAATAATAACAACAATAATAATGATAATAATAATAATTATTATTATTATTATTATTATTATTATCATTATTATTATTATTATTAGCCAAGCTACAACCATAGTTGGAAAATCGGGATGTTATTAGCCCAAGAGCTCCAACAGGGAAAATAGCCCACTGAGGAAAGAAAATGAGGAAACATATAGATTACTGTGCCTGAGTGTGCCCACAAGCAAGAGAACTCTAACCCAAGGGCCAGTGGAAGACCATGGTACAGAGGCTATGGCACTGCCCAAGACTAGAGGACAATGGATTGATTTTGGAGTGTCCATCTAAAAGAGCCTCTTACCATAGCTTAAGAGTCTTTTCTACCCTTTCCAAAAGGAAAATAGCAACTGAACAATTGGAGAGTTAGTTAGCCCCTTGTGTGAAGAAGAATTGTTTAGTTAAATTAGTGTTGTCAGGTGTGTGAGGAAAGAGGCGAATGTGTAAAGAGCAGGCCAGTCTGTTCGGTGTATCTGCTGTCAAAGATAAAATGAGCCGTAACTATAGTCAATTCTTTTTAGTGAGGCAGATATGCTCCGACTCGCTAGGGTGCCCTTTTAGCTCGGAAAAGTTTCCTGATCGCTGATTGGTTGGACGAGATAATTCTAACCAATCAGATAGCAGGTAACTTTTCCGAGCTGAAAGGGCACCGCTGCGAGTCAGTGCATATGCGCCTCATTAAGAAAAATTGAGTAAGAGAAGGATCCAATATAATAGTTACTATCTGGCCAGTTAAAGGACCCAACAACTGTAGCTGTAGTACTGTATCTCAATGAATAATTAAAAAGTGGTTTGGTTTAAGGAAAGGCGGACTTTACCATCAATAAATCTATAACAGTTAAGTAGAAAGAAATGAAATGTTTGAAATGGTAATTGAATCGGAAAATAATATATGATAAAGTATGTTTTGTTTTAACAGAGTCAGTATTCTATTTCTAAACCATCCTTTCTTCCTTCTTTAAAAATATTAATTAGATTTGATTGTCCTACATCATTCCTTCTTCTTTCTTTAAAAATATTAATCAGATTCGATTGTCCTACATCATTCCTTCTTCGTTCTTTGAAAATTTTAATTAAATAGATTGTCATAACGGAAGAAGAAATAATCTTTCAGAAGATTTTCTAAGCCTTTAGTCCATCAAAAGTTTCACACTTGGAGGGATGAGTTTTTTTATAACGATTAAATGAGGAAAATCTTTCACAGCTGAGAAAAATCAGTCTTTTGATAAAAATAATAATTAATAATAATAAATATTAATAAATATTAATAATGATTATTAATAATGATAATAATTATTGATGGTTATAGTAATAGTAATTATATTATTATTATTAAAAATAATAATAATTGATAATGATACCTGATAATAATCCTTATAATAATAATAATAATATTAATAACAGTAATAATAGTAATTATAATAATAATAATAATAATAATAATAACAATAATAATAATAATAATAATAATGATAATAATGTTTCTTGGAAATTGCTACGGAATTAATGATTTATTACGTTTTTGTTTCGTACTTAGGAATGGAAAATGTAATAGATTTTGTATGGAAGAGAAAAAATATATATATATTTTATTATTGCCGGAGACTTCAAGAATAATTTATAGTATCCGTTGGAGTCTGACACCTTTATTTAATTATAGTTTATTTATTTCCTTATTTTCTCTCTTCACTGGGCTATTTTTTCCTGTTGGAGTCATTGGGCTTATAATATCTTGCTTCCCCAACTATGGTCATAGCTTAGCTTGTAATGATAATAATAATAATGATGATGATAAAAATAATAATAATAATAATAATAATAATAATAATAATAGTAATAATAATAATAATAATAATATTCCATGGTAATAAAATAATGTTACTGATGATATAAAAAAGAGGGAAGTAAAACAACAATAACAACAAAAACCACCACCACTACCACCACCACCATCATCATCATCCTCTGTATGTCCTTTCTGAGAGCTGAAAAGGTTTACATTGCTGCTCAAAAAAAGAGAGAGAGAGAGAGAGAGAGAGAGAGAGAGAGAGAGAGAGAGAGAGAGAGGAGTTACTGTTTATTAAAGAACATATCATCCTGCATTTAAACCATTTAAACCTTTATAACTATTATGCATTTTCTCATTGCATATGCATCAGTGTAAAATATTCTATGCGTTAATGATGTGCATTACGTATTCGTAAGTTTGTAATTAAAATTTCATTTCAATTTGGTAATGGAGTGTTTTATTATAAAAACTGAAATTGTATTCCTTACTCAATTTCTTTTAATGAGGCGCATTTGCATGGGCTCGCAGGGGTGCCCTTTTAGCTCTGAAAAAAGTTTCCAGCTAGCTGATTGGTTAGAATTATTTTGTCCAACCAATCAGCGACTAGGAAACTTTTCCGAGCAAAAAGGACACCCCTCCGAGTCAGTGCAAATGCGCCTCATAAAAAAAATTGACTATAGTTCTCTTCAAATGAATAATGAATCCTCATAGCAACAAGAGTCATGTTTTTATTTTTTATTCAATTTTTTTTCTGAAAAATTGTATCCTTAATTTTACTGAAAGCTCTTGTTTGCTTTGTACTATTGCTGGTAACAGTTCTTCTTCACCCAAGGCGTTACAGCACTGGACTTGTTCAGTGGCCACTTTCTTCTTGGTAAGGGTAGGATAGACACTTTAGCTATGGTAAATAGCTCTTCTAGGAGAAGGATATTCCACAATCAAACCAATGTTCTCTAGTTTTGGGTAGGGCCATAGCCTGTGTACCATGGTCTTCCACTGTCTTGGGATAGAGTTCTCTTGCTTGAGGGTACACTCTGGCCCACTATTCTGTCTTATTTCTCTTCCTTTTGTTTTGTTAAAGTTTTTATAGTTTATAAAGGAAATATTTAATATTAATTGTCTTAAAATATTTTATTTTCCTTGTTTCCTTTCCTCACTGGTCCATTTTCCCTGATGGAGCTCCTGGGCGTATAACATCCTGCTTTTCCAACTAGGGTTGTAGTTTAGCTAGTTGTAATAATAATGATAATAATAATAATGATAATAATAATAATAATAATAATAATAATAATAATAATAAAAGGAAAGTTTTAAAAAAATGAATGATAAGTAGATGTTAGCCCAAAGGATAAAAATACAGTGTTTATTCAGTAAGTGGCTGAAAGACGTTTAAAGAAGCGGAAAATTGCTGAAAAGAACAATTCCTCAAAACATGATTGATCAAAGCCGCCTTGGAATGTAATATTCTCCTCGTCATCTTATCAAACATATAAAAATTTTTTCGTTTATTGATGAATTTTCATATGGAGTTGTATTTTATCCTTCCAATTTTTTTTATTTTTTTTTCCATAAAAAACTTTGTCTGTTGGAATAATTATATCGTTTTTGTTAATATAAATCACGAAATGTAATGTTTTAGATACTGCTTCGCGATATTTATATATGCAATCAAGCGGTAATTTATGCCATTATAATGCAATCTATTATTTATTTATTTTCGATTTTCAAAGACATGAAATATTTTTGGTGTTTTATTTTCTCACCTGGCATGATAGAAAACTATTGAACAACTATATTTATTTGTGATCTGAAGACTTGGTAAGGGTAGAAGAGACTCTTTAAGCTCTGGTAAGCAGCCCTTCTAGGAGGACATTTCAAAATCAAAGTATTGTTCTCTAGTCCTCGGTAGTGCCGTAGCCTCTGTACCATGGTCTTCCAGTGTCTTGAGATAGAGATCTCTTGCTTGAGGATAACTTGGGCACACTATTCCATCTTGTTAATTTGAATTTTTTGTCAACTTTTTATTTTAAAGGTTTTATAGTTTATATATGAACGATTTATTTTAATGTTATTATTGTTCTTAAGCTTCTCCTGTAGGTTTTCCTTATTTCCTTTCCTCACTGCGTTATTTTTCCTGTTGGAGCCCTTTGGATTATAGCATCCTGCTTTTTCAACTAGGGTTGTAGCTTAGCAAGTAATAATTATAATAATAATAACAACAACACCAGCAAATCTGACAGCCGAACGTATTTAACAAATTTGAAAACCCTGATATTCAGTATGAAGAAATGGATTTAAATGAATTTAGATAAAAGTATGAAATAAAAAACGTAAATTTCAGAGAAAACAGGGTTATTATTATTATTATTATTATTATTATTATTATTACATGCTAAGCTACAGCCCTAGTTGGAAAATCAGGATGCTTAAAGCCCAGGGACTCCAACAGGAAAAATAGCCCGGTGAGGAAAGGAAAAAGGGAAAATAATATATTTCAAGAAGAGTAACAACATTAAAATAAATATCTCCTATATAACACAAGAAACCTTGTGCTCAAGTGTACTTCAAAATTTAATGATAAATGTAAGTTGGTTCAATATCACTTTTTTTTTTTTTTTAAATAAAATTTTTTTCGAAGCAACAAACCAAAGAGAAAATACTTTTGATTGCATTGAGGAAGACTTTGTTTCGGGCTTTCCTTTGAAGACTGGAGTGGAAATCTTGTTAATGGAACAGTTTGAGATTGTTGTTCATCTTTCCCGGGCTTTGTTTGAGTAATTGCTTTAAGTCCACTGACTACCAGAGCGTTAGCTTCTCCCATTCTCTCTCTTCCAGTCATTATTATTATTATTATTATTATTATTATTATTATTATTATTATTATTATTATTATTATTATTATTATTATTATTATTATTTTTACTTGCTAAGCTACAACCCTAGTTTGAAAAGCGGGATGCTATAAGCCTAAGGGCTACAACAGGGAACATTATTCCTGTGAAGAATGGAAATATGAAAATGAATTAATTATATGAGAAGTAACGAATGAAAATATAAAATATCTTAAAACCAGCAACGTTGAAATGAATCTTCCACACATGAACTACGAAGAGAGACTTATGTCCTCCAGCTCAATATTAAGACATTAGTGCAAGAGTTATCTATTTTGGTGAAGGTTAAAAAAAACGCTGTCTGCGTTCTGGTTGTTGATGTTCAACCGGAAGTTGGTAGACACCAGTCAGAGGGTGGAATAGTTGTGATAAAATTTTTGCTGCTTCTCTGTCTTTCCGGATAGTGAGGTTCCTTTCAATATTGCCTATTCAATTATTCAATAAAGAAGGTTACCTGTTTCATGATCAAGTATTTCTTCCAGCAATTTGCAATTATATTCTAAAGCACTGTCTAAAAGATCGAGCATGCCCGACGGGCAAACAGTGATACCAGACCACAATAGTTAGTAAGAATGAGGGTTGATGACGTCAGAAGCGGGAAAACCAAAGAGAGGGATGTGGCATCATACAGTGTTGCCAGAACACTCCCTTTAGTTTTCCCGCTTCTGACGTCATCAACCCTCATTCTTACTAACTATTGTGGTCTGGTATCACTGTTTGGCCGTCGGGCATGCTCGATCGTGTGGACAAGGCTTTAGAATTCACCTCGGAATATTAGTTGTTGTAGAAGGGTATGTTATAAAGAAATTATTTATAAATATACATAGAATTTTTAACATCATCAAATTTAAGATAAGCCGAAAATCCTTCTTCACTCAAGGGGTCAACTATTGCACTGTAATTGTTCTGTGGTTCCTTTCCACTTGATAAGGGTAGAAGAGACTCTTTAGCTATGGTAAGCAGCTCTTCTAAGAGGATACTCTAAAACTAAACCATTGTGCTCTAGTGTTGGGTAGTGCCATAACTTCTATACTATGGTCGTCCACACTAATCTAACTGCTTTTTTATTTCTTTTCCTCACTGGGGTATTTTCCCTGTTGAAGACCTGGCTTTTAGCATCCTGCTTAGACAAATAGCGTTCTAGATATGCTAATAGCGATAATAATAATAGAAGTGAATTCATACATCCAATGGCCTCTTCTCCTTAGCCTGTAACAGCTAAATTCAGCTTCATGTAAATTCGCTCAGCGAAACTTCCTAACAAAGAGAGGATCAAGTTTCGTTACTTGAGAGCACTTACCACTTACCACTTAACACTTAACACCTTCCATTATACAGCAAAGGAGATCCTTTTGATCATCTTCATTGCCATTAGAACTAACACACGGAATAGTCTGTGTGTCTTCGTGGCTTTTACTGTTTTGATAGTTGTCTCATGCAATATTCATACATATTCTAATTGTATAAGTATCAGATATGATCATGCAAAGAAAAAGTAGATAATTCACATGTATTTTTGCGCGATTTTATAAGTTGTTAAGTAAAATATTTGTAAATGTATTTAAACAAATAATCCTGATTTATTGATGACTTATAAAAAATTTATTGATGACTACAAAAAAAAAAAAAAATGATTGATGACCCAAAAAAAAAAAAAAAAAAAAAAAAACACTGAAACCAAGTGAAAACATATCATTAATATTCATTATGGATGATTTTTATGAAAAATAAATGTAAAAGGAAGAATAAAAGTAGAGGGAAGAGTAAATAGACTGGCCGTTATTCTTATGGTGTAAAAGAAAGGACTTACTTTTTTGAGGGGGAAGATTAAAGGTTTTGGAGACAAAGGTTTATGGAGTCTCTTAATCTTAAACTGAACTGTTCTTTTTTTAAATAAAATATACTATTACGCCGCACCTGCATTTATGTATATATATATATATATATATATACTGTATATACATATATATATATATATATATATACACACATACACATACACATTATATATATATATATATATATATTTATATGTATATATATATATATATATATATATATATATATATATATATATATATATATATATATATATATATATATATATATATATATATATTATCTCCTACGCCTTTTGACGCAAAAGGCCACGGTTAGATTTCGCAAGTCGCCTCTATCTTGAGCTTTTATTATTATTATTATTATTATTACTAGCCAAGCTACAACCCTAGTTGGGAAAGCAAGATGCTATAAACCCAAAAGCTCTAATAGGGAAAAAATAGCCCAGTGAGGAAAGGGAATAAGGAAGTAAATAAATGATGAGAATAAATTAACAATATATCAATAAATCAATACTTCTCCATTCATCATCTACTTCACGCTTCATAGTCCTCAGCCAACTAGGCCTGGATCTTCTAACTCTTCTAGTGCCCTGTGGAGCCCAGTTGAAAGTTTGGTGAACTAATCTCTCTTGGAGAGTGCTAAGAGCATGCCCAAACCATCTCTATCTGCCCTTCACCATGGTCTCATCCACGTATGTCACTCGCGTAATTTCTCTTATAGTTCTTTTTCTGATCTTGTCCAGCCATTTCCCTCCCAAAATTCTCCTGAAGGCTTTGTTCTCAAATCTACAAAATCTTGCGTAGTGATAAATATTGCTCAAACGTCAGACATGTCTGGAATTTTTATCCTGCAGTGGACTAGAAACGACTGCAGTAGTTAATGTTATTTTGATATATATATATATATATATATATATATATATATATATATATATATATATATATATATATATATATGTGTGTGTGTGTGTGTGTGTGTGTATTTAGATGTAGATTCAACTAGAATATTAGCTCAAATCAAATTAATTCATAAAGAAGCTCAAGGAGTTAAAAGTGTATGTAAACGCACCGAAATTATAATTCCATTTCATCAGAACAGATATTCACTTGAAGATGGCGAGTAGTAGAAATATTGTAGACTTAGTCACTAATAGAATAATCTCTAGTTCTTTGTGAGGCAAAATGGAAGGAGTGTGTTAAAAAAAAAAAACTCTTCTTTTGAACTTTTCGTCCTTTTTTTGGGGGAGGGGGTGACGGATAAGTGCAGGAGAGAGAGAGAGAGAGAGAGAGAGAGAGAGAGAGAGAGAGAGAGAGAGAGAACAGTAGCATTACATAGTCTCAGCTTGTATAACATTCGTCAATATTTTGGAAACTATTAGATGTTGTGGCTGGTGTTCGCCAATTGGGGGTTCGAGTCCTGCTCAGACTTGTTAGTTCCTTTAATGTCTGCAACCTTACCATCCTTGTGAGCTAAGGATGGTGGGTTTTGAGGAGCCTATAGGTCTACCTACAGAGTCATCAGCAGCCATTGCGTGGCCCTCCCTAGTCCTAGCTTTGATGGAGGAGGGCCTGGGCTATCATATGTATATTTTGTCAGTCTCTAGGGCATTGTCCTGCTTACCAGGGCAATGTCACCGTCCCTTGCCTCTGACATTCATGAGTGGCCTTTAAACTTTTAAACATACAGTGAACTATGAATAAGCTGAGATAGGAAAGGCAGAGGAAGAGACAAAAATGCAAATAGATAAATAGATAAATAAACGATAAAGTTGGTTATTAGAGTAAATTATGGCACATATAATTAGAAACTTATTTACTCTATGCAATAGAGTTATTTTATCCATGCTCAGACACTTCCTGTTTGCAATTATCAATGAATATACTTTCGGTTGCTATGGATGAATGGTAGTGTTTAGATGAAACACTTTAGATTCTTACCTACTACTACTACTACCACTACTACTACTACTACTACTACTACTACTACTACTACTACTAATAATAATAATAATAATAATATTTTTATATTAATGATAATGATAATATTTCTATAATAATGATGATAATAATAGTAATAATAATTATAATAGCAATAATATTTATGATAATATTAATATTAATGATAATAGCATGTGAAAAAAAAACATTTTGTACATATCTGTAATAAACGTTTTCTCTACCCCAATAACATTAAAAAAAATATCGTAAGTTGAATTCTTGTGAATAGCTAGGAATCATCGCAAGTCTGGAGTTACAGGAATTTCCATTGTTCTGAGATTACTCTGATGTGAGATAGGATTCCTTTTCAATTGGAGACTAGAATGGGGAAGCCGGAAGTGTAAGATGAAAAAATCATCATCATCTCTCTCTCTCTCTCTCTCTCTCTCTCTCTCTCTCTCTCTCTCCTCTCTCTCTCTCTCTCTCTCTCTCTCTCCTCGGGAATGTTCTAGTAGAAAAGAAATAAAGATTTGTAGCTGCCTTTCCATTTACATTAAAACGCGAAATTCTCTCTCTCTCTCTCTCTCTCTCTCTCTCGGGAATGTTCTAATCGAAAAGAAATAAAGATTTGTACTCATCTTTCCATTCACATTGAAACGCGAAATTCTCTCTCTCTCTCTCTCTCTCTCTCTCTCTCTCTCTCCTCTCTCTCTCTCTCTCTCTCTCTCTCTCTCTCATGTTGTAATAGAGAAGAAATAAAGATTTGTACGTATCTTTCCATTCACATTGAAACGCAAATTTTTTTCTCTCTCTCTCTCTCTCTCTCTCTCTCTCTCTCTCTCTCTCTCTCTCTCTCTCTCTCTCTCTCTCTCTCCTCGGGAATGTTCTAATGAAAAAGAAATAAAGATTTGTACCTGACTTTCCATTCACATTGAAATGCAAAATTCTCTCTCTCTCTCTCTCTCTCTCTCTCTCTCTCTCTCCTCGGGAATGTTCTAATGAAAAAGAAATAAAGATTTGTACCTGACTTTCCATTCACATTGAAATGCAAAATTCTCTCTCTCTCTCTCTCTCTCTCTCTCTCTCTCTCTCTCCTCGGGAATGTTCTAATGAAAAAGAAATAAAGATTTGTACCTGACTTTCCATTCACATTGAAATGCAAAATTCTCTCTCTCTCTCTCTCTCTCTCTCTCTCTCTCCTCGGGAATGTTCTAATGAAAAAGAAATAAAGATTTGTACCTGACTTTCCATTCACATTGAAATGCAAAATTCTCTCTCTCTCTCTCTCTCTCTCTCTCTCTCTCCTCGGGAATGTTCTAATGAAAAAGAAATAAAGATTTGTACCTGACTTTCCATTCACATTGAAACGCAAAATTCTCTCTCTCTCTCTCTCTCTCTCTCTCTCTCTCTCTCTCTGACGTCAAGACTCTAAAACTGTGTTGTTTCTCTCGAATACCGAATACTGTTTCTTGATATCTTAGAATACTGTAGTTATTATAGTGTTCATCTTACAAAAAACTAAATATTTCAATAAGAAAATTGAAATATGTATCCAGACACTGCTAATGAAGTAGGAGAAGAAATGCGGAGAGGAAACAGAGAGAGAGGCAATACTCTTTTATCGTCGCTGAACAGTCCTTCACGGCAAACACTTGCCAGATGCACAAAAAGCGAACTCCAAAAGCATTGCAGTCAACTAGGCCTAAGAGGTATCTGGACGAATAAAGATGCCTTAATTGATAAACTAATGGAGCATTATGAAAATATTGGAGAAAATCATCCATCGTGACTTACAGATATCAAACCCGGCACAGTTATATCAAAGGTTTGAAACTTTTGTTAGAGAGACAGAAGACAACTTCTATGTTATAAATAACTCTTTAGCCGATAAGGAGAGAATAATAGGAGAGCTACAAACTAAATTATTCCTTGCTGAAGAAAAAATCAGACATCTACAAGAAAGCCTTCAAAATAAGTACGGATCATGTCCCTCTGAAGCCATCACTCCTCCATTGAATGGGAAAAATGTATTACTCATTGGAGATTCCTGTCTAAAGGAAGTTAAGTCTAGTGACCTTCAAGATAGTGTCATGGTAAGAACCCTACCAGAAACAAATATGGACTTACTAAAATCTTGGGTAATGGAAAAGCTGGAACATTCACCTAAAGAATGCGTCATTTATTGTGGAACTCAAGATCTACTCGTCGAGGATATTACAGTGGAGGGAATTATCGACAATCTGGGCACCGTTATTGCTGAACTCAAAGAGAAAAATCAAGAAATAGAGGTAAAGGTCTGTGAGCTTGTACCATCAATGAAAACAAATAATTTACCTGAAAGAATAACCGAATATAATACCAAAATGGAAGAATGGTGTAATAAAAATGGAGTTACGTTGATTAAAACACAAAAATTCTTCAAGCTAGGAACTGGCGACCTAGATATTAACTGTTACGATGGCCAAAATGATAAATGCTATGATTTACTTAATAGAGTAGGTGCCATTAGATTGTTAGATGCTATTTCTTCTGTATACTTAGATAATTTTGTTTGTTCCAACTGGAAAGCTGTTAAATCAAATTTATGTAGTTTTAACAATAATATTCTCGGAACTAATACTATGGAAGATGTAAGTACAGAATTGTTGGCAAATCGAGTGAAAAGGGGAAAAAATATATCGAGGCCCCAACAAAATAAAAACAAGTATTTTAGGAAAGAGAACCTCTCTCGAGGGGGATATGCCAATTCTCAAACGCGTTCTAGATATAATAATGATAGTAATGGCTCAGGTTATACTTATAGAAATAACAAAACTGGCAACTACAGTAATCATCTTAATACTAGAGGTAATAGATATGGCTGTTATAACTGCGGCGAATTCAATCACCAACAATCGAACTGCAGATTTGATCATAAACTAAGATGTAACATATGTTATGAATTTGGTCACAAAAGTAGATTATGTGAACAAAACCCCAACTACTAGGATCTCGGCCAGGAAGATAGTGCCGACAGGAAGACTTCTCCTAGATTCAGTGATATGTTAACGGTAGTCCATATTAATGCCCAATCCTTGTTAAGTCATAAACTTGAAATAGAACTTATGTTAAACGAACAAAACATTGATATTTTATGTGTTAGCGAAACATGGTTATACACTAATATAAGTGACGCATTTATAAATATTCCCCTATATGATGTCTACCGTCAGGATCAAGGTCGGGGTGGAGGGGTATGTATATTTGTCAGAAACTATTTGAAGGTCACCGAAATAAATTTAACGATCGAAAAATGTGTGGGTGTAGAAGATAAGTGGATCTCGATTCAATATCGCAAGTTTCCTTCTGTTATTGTAGGATGCGTATATCGCCATCCCAAAGCACCGGCAACCTCTTTTGATTATATCTCTGATATTTTTAAAGAAATTATTTTACGAAATAAGCATATATTTATCTATGGGGACTTTAATGATGATCTGCTAAAGACCGAGAATAAAATGTCTAAACTAATTAAAAAATTAAATTTCGATCAGATAGTAAAAAACCTACTAGAGTTACTCCTACATCAGCGTCTTTAATTGATCTCGTAATAACAAATGCTAAACTTATGATAACAAAAATTGATATTATACCAAGCTTGGTGGCAGACCACGAGACAATCTTAACTCATCTCAATATTCGTAAGCCAAAAAAGAAACCTGTTTTAAAAACTTTTAGATGTTTGCAAAATTATTCTCCAGACTCTCTTTGTAACCTCCTCATGAATAACGTAAATATATTAAATGGTATTTTAAATACTGACAATGTAAACAACCAAGTTGGAACTTTAAACGACGTCTTTACAGCTTGTCTAAACATTTGTGCTCCGGTTGTAACGAAAGAAATCGTTCGTCCCCCTGCGACCTGGGTAACAGATGAAATAAAGGGAGACATGAAAGAGACAGACTGAAAAGTGAGTTAAAAAATCAAACTTTTAACATCCTTCTGAGAGAAAAACATAAAGACCTGAAGAAGAGAGTAAACTCAAAGTTAGCGGCAAGCCGTAAGCAGTTTTACAAAAGCGAATATCTGAAAGCTAAAGGCAATGTCTCTGCTACTTGGAAAATAAAAAAAAATATGCTATTTAATGGTCAACAAACAGATAGGAGCTCTATGCTATTGCCAGCAGTAACTGATGTACACTCTAAGGCTGAAAAAATCAATGATTTTTTCGCTGAGGTCGGGAAAAAAACTTTCGAAAAAACCCAAGAGGAAATTAGGAAATATAATATCTCTACTGAAACAGTACGTAATATTCCAGTTAGAGAATTAGATAGTTTTAAGCCTACTCCTGTTGATTGTAATACTGTCATATTAAATATAAAAAATCTTAAAAACACAAATCCTTTTGGATCTGACGGGATTAGCTTGCGTTTCATTAGGGATGGGTTATATATTATTGCATTTTACCTTACAGTTATAATTAACACATCCATAGCCACTAAACAGTATCCGGACTTATGGAAAAATCCCCACGTAATTCCTGTTTTTAAGAGTGGTGATATGGAAAACGTTTCCAATTATCGTCCTATATCTTTGCTACCGGTATTGTCAAAAGTTCTGGAAAAAAATAATTGCTATTCAATTAACTAATTTTTTAGAGACAAATGGTCTAATCTCACAAAGTCAACACGGCTTCAGGCCAAAATTATCAACTGAAACGGCTCTATTAAAAGTATCAGATAAGATTTATAATAACATGGATAATAAGAAAGTCTCACTACTCCTTTTACTTGACCTCTCAAAAGCCTTCGATAGCGTGAACCATAATATATTATTTGATAAATGTACATCACTAAGTATAGATCCACTTTGGTTTATGAATTACCTACATAACAGATCCCAGTCAGTTAGAATGGGTCAAACTGTGTCGTCCCAAAAAACTGTAGAGTTTGGTGTGCCCCAGGCTCTATTCTTGGCCCAATACTCTTTGCAATTTATGTCAATGACCTGGTCAAATCACTACCCGGCTGTTTTGTCATCCAATATGCCGACGACACCCAGATCTTAATTGAAGGAAATGTAAGTGAAATAGACGAACTAATTCATAGGGCAAAATGCATACTAAAGAAGGCCAAATACTACTTCTTAACTAATGGTTTGCTTCTTAATGAGAAAAAAACACAATTCATTTTTATAGGTTCCCGACAATATATATCAGAAATTGGAGATAATGTACAAATAGATTTTAATGGAAATATGATTAAACCCATGAAAAAACATGACCACATATCCCCTTACCTCAAAAAATTAGAATGGTTAAAGATAAAAGACAAATATACCATAGATGTCTGTAATTTGGTATTCAAAACAATACGTAAAATAACTCCTGAATGGTTATACGATTTTCCAACAGTACACGCAGTTAATGGGGTTTCTACTCGACAGCAGGAAAATCTATGTGTAGAAAGGGCGAAAACAGAGATAGGCTCCCGCCAGTTTAGAGTTCGAGGCCCAGCATTATACAATAAAGTACCTGGCACAATTAAACAAAAATCCTCTCTCGCTGCTTTTAATGTAAACTTAAAGAAACTAATTTTAAATGGTCCCGAT
>NC_090739.1:131239655-131244655 GCF_036898095.1 Palaemon carinicauda
TAGCTAGAGATGTTCAAAGGGAAAAGGGAGAGCTGCCAGATGTAAGTGATAGACAAGTGGAAAGATTTGCGTGGTTGAATTAAATTACCTCCGCCAACGAAGTTGGAAGGAGGTTATGTTTTACCCCATGTTTGCATTTTATTTGTGTGTGTTTGTTTGTTTGTTTGTGAACAGCTTCCTGGCCACAATTTTAATCGTAGAGTAATGAAACTTGCAGGGCTTAACTTTAATGTAAAAAAGCTGGAAATGTTTGAATTTTGGAAGGTCAAGGTCAAATGTCAAGGGCACGGTCAAGCAAAATGTTAAGGGCACGGTCAAGCAAAACGTCCAATTCACGTAATGAGCCATAAATTAGGACAGCGTTGTCACATAGACTTCAAACTTGTTTTATATTTGAGTATATGAAAATCCACAGCTATTAATACATGGCAAGGTCGAAGGTCAAGGTCAAGCCAAAGGTCAAATTCCGGTCATCAACCATACGGCCACACTTTTAATCGTAAAGTAATGAAACTTGCCAGGATTTTTAAATATCATGTATAGAACTGGTAAGGTTGAAGGCGAAGGTCGAGTCCAAGGTCAAGGTCAAGCAAAAGGTCAATTTCCGGACATCAATTATACGACCACAATTTTAATAATTAATGAAACTTGCAGGGATTTTAATCTGTTAATTAAAGAGCTGGAAATTATTAATTGATTATGGGAAAGACACGCTGGTTTCGAGAAATACGCTGCCGTGGTGGAGGTCTGCACTCTTAGAATGCTTTTCTAGTTATTTCTAATTTAGGCCTATTCCCTCGTCAATTTTTTAAGAATAGGTCTTTGAATATTCTTAAGAATCACTATGTCGGCAATGAGCATTATTATATGAGTTTACATAGGAATTATTACTCGTTCTTAAACACGTACTTTCTGTTCTATACGAGATGATTTACTGCAACCTTACCATCCTTGTGAACTAAGGTTTTTTTGGGGTTTGGGGGAGCCTATAGGTCTATCTGCTGAGTCATCAGCAGCCACTGCCTGGCCCTCCTTGGTCCTAGCTTGGAGGGAGAGGGAGCTTGTGCGTTGATCATATGTATATATGGTAAGTCTCTAGGGCATTGTCCTGATTGCTAGGGCAATGTCACTGTCCTTTGCCTCTGCCATTCATGAGCGACCTTTAAACCTTTAAATGCAGATATTAATCTTAAGGTATACATGAACATTTGCGTGAATAACCAGCACAGTTGTTTATGTTTGTTCAGGCTACTTGAGAAAATAGTTCATCTCAATTAATATGCCAGGAAGATTTATAAATTAAAGCCTATATCTACTCTCTCTCTCTCTCTCTCTCTCTCTCTCTCTCTCTCTCTCTCTCGTATTTTAACATTCGATCAATTATAAGCGGAAGGAGCTAGGGGGAGGGGGGAGGGTAATAGTAACAATAGAAGTTGGAACCACTTAACAATAATTGATGTTAATATAACCCTCTCTCTCTCTCTCTCTCTCTCTCTCTCTCTCTCTCTCTCTTGAAATGTGGGTTGAAGAAGGAGCCGTTCTCTTCCAACAGAGGAACGGTTTATTATTATTATTATTATTATTATTATTATTATTATTATTATTATTATTATTAATATTATTGTTATTACTACTACTACTACTACTACTACTACTACTACTACTACTACTAACCAAGCTACAACCCTAGTTGGAAAAGCAAGATGCTATAAGCCCAAAGGCTCCAACAGGGAAAAATACCCCAGTGAGAAAAGGAAATAAAGAAATAAATAAACGATGAGAACAAATTAACAATAAATCATTCTAAAAACAGTAACAACATCAAAACAGATATGTCATATATAAACTATAAAAAAAAGACTTATGTCAGCCTTTTCAACATGAAAAATATTTGCTCCAAGTTTGAAATTTTGAACTAATACTGATTGAGCTACCTGATTATTAAGATAATTCCACAACTTGGTCACAGCTGGAGTTGATTAAAAGAATGCACAAGTTTTTTTTTTTCTACACAACATTAAAATGCGATATTTATAGTTCGCATTCTGTTTCACAATTCTTCTATTAAGGCAGATTCTGCGGCTGGAGTTGAACATTCTCTCTCTCTCTCTCTCTCTCTCTCTCTCTCTCTCTATATATATATATATATATACAGTATATACTGTATATATATATATATATATATATATTTATATATATATATATATATATATTTATATATATATATATATATATAAATATATATATGTATATGTATATGTATATATATATATATATATATATACAATATATATCTATATACTGTATATATGTATATATATATATATATATATATACATATATATATATATATATATGTATATATATATATATATATACATACATATATATATATATATATGTATGTATGTATATATACAGTATATGTATCTCTCTCTCTCTCTCTCTCTCTCTCTCTCTCTCTCTCATATCCAGACTAAAGCTCTCTATGCATTACAAACTATCCAAACCCCTGTGATTTCATAGCATATAGTAAAGGTTTAACATCTGTTTTTAATTTTGCTTTATATTCACGAAGAAGAATAATGGAAAAATAACCAACAAATGATAGTGGAACTAATTATACTCATTTTTTTTTTAATGAGACGCATTTGCACTGACTGGCAGCGGTGCCCTTTTAGCTTGGAAAAGTTTCCTGCTCTCTGATTGGTTAGAATTATCCTGTCCGACCAATCAGCGATCAGGAAACTTTTTCGAGCTAAAAGGGCACCCCTGCGAGTCGGTGCAAATCTGCCTGACTAAAAAGAATTGACTTTAAGCTCTTTTGATAACCTTCAGGCATTATTAGAGGAAACAAAGTTCATTTTGTGTGTTCGTGAAATTGCTGCCACCCGGTTCAGAGCATAGCGTGACTTTTATCATATATAATGGCTGCTATCCCAGGCCGAGTTTGGCAGCACGACACTTAAAGATACCAGATACCTTGGTCGTGGTTACGCCAACTTTGATAACAACCCCTTTGGAGAAAATCTTTATATTTGATAACATGGACTTGCGAAGCAGCTTCCTTGGGTAGATTACATCCGGGAAATATCCTGTAACTTTTTTTTTTTTTTTTTTTTTTGCTGTGTCCGTATTAAAGGCGTCGCATAGGTTTGTTTACTCCATATCTATTATTTATTTCCTTATTTACCTTCCTCACTGGGCTATTTTTTCCTGTTGGAGCCCTTGTGCTTATAGCATCTTGCTTTTCCAACTATTATTAGCTAGTAATAATAATAATAATAATAATAATAATGATAATAATAATAATAATAATAATAGGTGCTTGAGAATAAATTTTAAGTCATATGCGAGTTGTCATTAGAATATAGTTTACAGTTTACGGGTTGTGGTGGCCTATTGGAAACGTCCCTGCCTCGTGATCTACCAGACTGGGGCTCAAGTCCCGCTCAACCCCGTTAGTTTCATGTAGTGTCTGCAACCTCAACTTCCTTGTAAGCTTAGGATGGGAGTTTTGGAGGCCCATTGGTATACCTGCTGTGTCATCAGCAGCTATTGCCTGGCCCAAGCTGGTCCTAGCTTGGGTGGAGAGGGCCTTGAATGCTGATTATTATTATTATTATTATTATTATTATTATTATTATTAATTGCTAAGCTACAACCCTAGTTGGAAAAGCAGGATGCTATAAACCCAGTGGCCCCAACAGGGAAAATAGCCCAGTGAGGAAAGGAAGCAAGGGAAAATAAAATATTTCAAGAGCAGTAACATTAAAATAAGTATTTCCTAAATAAACTATAAATACTTTAACAAAACAAGAGGAAGAGAAATAAGATAGAATATTGTGCCCGAGTGTACCCTCAAGCAAGAGAACTCTAACCCAAGACAGTGGAAGACCATGGTGCAGAGGCTATGACACTACCCAAGACTAGAGAACAATGGTTTGATTTTGGAGTGTCCTTCTCCTAGAAGAGCTGCTTACCATAGCTAAAGAGTCTCTTTTACCCTTGCCAAGAGGAGAGTAGCCACTGATCATATGCATATGTGGTCAGTCCTTTGTCTCCGTCATTCATGAGTGGCCTTTAAACCTCAAAAGTGTCTTTGTATTCTAGTAGAAGAGCTTCAGGCTTTCGTAATTGTCGAGCTCTCCAGCTTTCCGTACTGCGTCATATAGAATCTTAAATGAATTTTCGCGCACTTATAGAAAACGGGTCCCGGATATGTAAAAGAAAACAACACACGCATTCAAGGGGAGACTCACTTCAGCATCGTTAATTAAGTATGCTGCTGTGGAGACATCTTGCTATAACCCCCTTTGAGGTACGCTGTTTCTTATTTCCATCTACACTGCTGTTAGTTTCAGAAGAAAACAAGGATACCTTGGAAGAGTTCCTGGTTATCATCTTTTAACATTTAAAATTTGTTGCTGACCCTCGGAAATTCCTTCCTTTGTCATTATCTGAGTCTCACATCATCATCATTATCTCCTCCTACGCCTATTGACACAAAGGGCCTCGGTTAGATCTTCGTCAGTAGTCTCTTTCTTGAGCTTTTAATTCAATACTTCTCCGTGCATCGTCTCCTACTTCGCACTTCATGGTCCTCACATCATAGAGACATATAAATAACAGGATTTCTGTAAATTGTTATTTATAGATGAGCTGTGAATATTTTAAAAGTTATTGTAAGGTTTGCTGGCTATTATTTTCTTTGGCTGTTGCTGTTTTGCTGTGTTCTATGCTGAATTATTTACTATTGGAATAAAATATTGAAGTAGATTTTACATAATCTACGTTTTGATATAGCTGAGTTAGAGTTCTCTTGCTTGAGGATACACTCGAGCCCGCTATTCTATCTTGTTTCTCTTCCTCTTGTTTCTTTGAAGTTTTCATAGTTTATGTATGAAAGATTTATTTTGATGTCACTATTCTTAAAAATGTTATATTGGTATTTATTTATCTTTTAGTTTATTTATTTATTTCCTTTCCTCCCTGGTCCA
>NC_090739.1:131249655-131267155 GCF_036898095.1 Palaemon carinicauda
CTTAGTTTAAGAGCCATTCTTATGACTCCCCCATACTCATTTTCTCTTTCTTCCACAGGAGGAGCAGATGAAGTGTGACTTCGCCTTCTGCGCTGTGAAACGCCCGCAGTTTTACGGGCATACGGCTTGCAGGACTCACGCCCCTTGTGCAGACAAGAAAGGGGATTTGAAGTTTTGGAATCCACTGGATTGTACGGTCTGCCAGGCCCACCTAGTTGAGGCCTTCCATAACCCTCCCTCAGCGGAGGTTAGAGACATTTCTCGCGAAAAGCTGCGCAAGTGGGTGCGTGGCTTTCAGAAAAATGCTACTGGACCGTACCTGGCCACCGAAGAACTGAGGTCCCTATTGTTCCCTAAGGCCTCCCCTGACTCAGTGGTACCAAAAGATGTGATCCCCACTGTCCAAATTACGGTGGAACCTGATGTGGTCATGGCTCAGTCCATGCACGAGTGTCGTTTAGATTCCGAGGATGATGAACAGATCTCAGACGTCTCGGAAGACACGGAGAAGACGCTTATGGCTCAAGGAGCCGAAGAGGACGAAGACAAGGTGGAGTACACCGAGTCGGAGCTTGGAGCTGCTCCCTCGTCCATCCCTCCTCCTACTCCTACACCGACGGAAATGTCCATTCCGTCTACCTCCTCGACTCCGGATCCTTCTTCTTCTACCCAAGAACTGATCCGGCTGATTGGAGCCGTCATGGACGACAGGCTGAAGGAGAACCAGGAGTCCATCAGGTCGATGATTGGATCCAGAGAACCGAAGAAGATTTCGGTCAAAGATCTCCCCGCTTGCTCTCATGCCAACCCGTGGAGGTATGCAGAGCATATGGTTATTGCGACCGGCAGGATCTTCGTTAGTGATAAGATCGGCACGGTCCCGTTGGAAGATGTGGAGTTCTTCCCAAGCTTTGAGGCCTACCCGGACTGTTACGTCCGGCTTCGTTCCGAACCTGCCTCGAAGGAAGAGACCGAACCTAAAGAAGAGATAGTGTTCGATCTCACAAAGGCCCAGGCTATGCTAGCCTCCGCATTTAAGAGTAGGGGCTTTACCTGCTCTAAGCTTCCGGCTTTGAGCAAGAAGCATCCTACGTACGTTGCACCTGACACTGCGGTTCTTCCTTTCTTGGAAAAGGCCTTAGCTGCATGCCTTAAAGCGGCGGAAGAAGGGAAACCCTGCCCTGCACTGGAGGAGTGCAGACCCTTCTCCATCGTGACCCCCCCGGACGCTCGACACTGGAAAGATGTTCAGCATACTTTCGTCGTGGGAAGGCTCGATCCTGACGTCGCCGGACGTCAGTTTAATGAAGACCTCCCTAAGCTCAACGATCACCTCCTTCGCCGGGAACAAGACACGAAGGAGAGGCTTGCGGCATCTCTTTCTCATCAAGTCCAACTGGAAGTGATGGCCTGTGACACTAGAGTACCAGATCACTACATGGTACTCTCCAAATCCCACTTACTGACAGTAATGAAGGACTTGTACCGCTTCATAAAGGCTCGAAGAGCCTGTCGTGAATTCGTGTTTGCCGGTGCCACCGTGAAACACGAACCCCGGAGGCTGATTTCCTCCAACATCTGGGGAAAGCACCTGTTTCCTTCTGACCTTGTCAAGGAAATAACTGACAGAGCCGCCACGGAGAATAGGAACCTTCTCCACAAGTGGGGCATGTCCAGAAAAAGGAAACCCTCTCAGGACGATGGACCTCAGCCTAAGAGAAAACCTCAGAAGCCAAAACCCCAGCAACGTCAGCAACGACGTCAGTTTCCGGGACCCGCTACCTCCCAAGTGGTTGCCCAACCACAACAGACCTTTCAATTGGTCCCCCAACCGGTGTTGTCACAGTCACCGGTCTTCACCCCTGCCTTTGAGCAACCATCCACTACCTTTCATGCCAAAGGTAGAGGCTCGTTCAGGGGTGCAAGCAGAGAAGCATCTCGCCGTCCCTCCAGAGGTAGAGGAGGAAAGGGAGCTAGCGGCCGAGGCAACAAGTCCTCGGGACACCAGAAGCAATGAAGTGCTTCCGGTGGGAGGAAGACTCCGCCAATTCCAGGATCGTTGGACCTTCGATCCCTGGGCACACAGCATCATCAAGAACGGTCTAGGCTGGAGTTGGACGCAACCACCCCCAATCTTCCAGCAGTTCTTCCAGCAATCGACCCCCCTTCTGGAAGAATATGTTCTAGACCTCTTGAACAAGAAGGTGATAAGGAAGGTAAAGTCCACCAGGTTCCAAGGGAGACTGTTTTGTGTTCCCAAGAAGGACTCAGACAAACTCAGAGTCATTCTGGACTTATCCCCCCTCAACAAGTTCATAGAGAACAACAAATTCAAGATGCTGACGCTTCAACAAATAAGGACCCTTCTGCCTCAAGGTTCCTACACGGTCTCTATAGACCTGGCGGATGCCTATTGGCACATTCCAATGAACCATCACGCTTCCTCCTACCTAGGATTTCGACTCCAAAGGAAAAGCTACGCCTTCCGGGCCATGCCATTCGGCCTCAATGTGGCCCCTCGGATCTTCACAAAACTGGCGGATGCCATAGTACAACAGCTCCGCCTAAGAAACGTCCAGGTGATGGCCTACCTCGACGATTGGCTAGTCTGGGCTCCATCGCCCGAAGAGTGTGCAAAGTCTTGCAACGAAGTTACCCAGTACTTAGAACACCTGGGATTCAAGATCAACGAGAAGAAATCTCGCCTCTCTCCAGCTCAGAAGTTTCAGTGGTTGGGAATCCACTGGAATCTTCAGTCACACCGCCTTTCCATCCCCCAGAAGAAAAGGAAGGAAATAGCAGGGTCTGTCAAGCGACTACTGAAATCCAAACGCATTTCAAGACGACAGCAGGAACGAGTTCTAGGCTCTCTACAATTCGCCTCGGTGACAAACCCAGTGCTTCGTGCACAGCTAAAGGATGCCGCGGGAGTCTGGAGACGCTCGGCATCCATCGCTCGAAGAGACCTCAAGAGACGGCTTCCAAACAGACTACGACGCCTCCTAAAGCCGTGGTCGGAAGCAAAGGCCCTGAAAAGGTCCATTCCTCTCCAACACCCTCCTCCATCACTCAACATCCACACGGATGCCTCACTGGAAGGTTGGGGAGGCTCAAGGTACCTGGTCTCCACTATTCAAGACGTTCCACATAAACATCTTGGAGGCCATGGCGGTCCTTCTAACTCTGAAGAAGTTATCCCCGCCGCCCTCGATCCACATCCGTCTAACCCTAGACAACTCGGTGGTAGTTCGTTGTCTCAATCGCCAAGGCTCAAGATCGCCCCAGATAAATCAGGTGCTTCTCCCAATCTTCCGTCTGGCGGAGAAGAAGTGGCACCTGTCTGCAGTTCACCTACAAGGATTCCGCAATGTGACAGCGGATGCTCTATCTCGGACAAACCCGATAGAGTCGGAATGGTCTCTAGACGCAAGATCGTTCTCCTTCATCTCTCACCAAGTCCCAGAACTTCAGATAGATCTCTTTGCAACGAGCGACAACAATCAACTTCCTCTGTATGTAGCCCCGTACGAGGACCCCAAAGCAGAAGCGGTGGACGCCATGTCACTGGACTGGAACAGGTGGTCCAAGATATACCTGTTCCCTCCCACCAACCTTCTGTTGAAAGTCCTCTCCAAACTGAGAACCTTCAAAGGGACAGCGGCCCTAGTGGCTCCCAAGTGGCCCCGGAGCAACTGGTACCCCCTGGTCCTGGAGCTGCAGCCCAAGCTGATCCCTCTCCCGGGCCCAGTTCTCTCTCAACAAGTACAGAAGTCGACTGTCTTCGCTTCATCATCGAAAATCAAGGACCTTCATCTCATGATTTTCTCTCCCTTGCCGCAAAGAAGAGGTTTGGGATCTCGAAGAAAAGTCTAGACTTCCTAGAGGAATACAAGACCGAATCCACGAGACGGCAATATGAATTCATCCTGGAGGAAATGGGTCTCCTTTGTCAAGGCAAAAAATCCTAAAGAAATCACCATTGATTTCTGTATGTCCTTCTTCATTCACCTTCATGGACAAGGATTAGCAGCCAATACGATTTCAACCTGCAAATCGGCCTTGACTAGACCAATTCTATATGCTTTCCAAATTGATCTGTCCAACGACATCTTTAACAAATTACCAAAAGCATGTGCTCGCCTACGTCCAGCACCCCCTCCGAAACCGATCTCCTGGTCACTAGACAAGGTACTCCATTTCGCCTCCAACTTGGACAACGATTCATGTCCCCTCAAGGATCTGACTCAGAAAGTTATATTTTTATTTGCTCTCGCTTCGGGAGCTCGAGTCAGCGAAATAGTGGCATTATCAAGAGAAGAAGGACACATCCTGTTTACCGATTCAGGAGAAGTGACCCTCTCCCCTGATCCGACGTTTCTCGCTAAAAACGAATTACCCACCAAAAGATGGGGCCCTTGGAGAATATGCCCCCTGAAGGAGGATGTCTCTCTATGTCCAGTAGAGAGTCTCAAGGTCTATCTTCGCAGAACTTCGAACTTTGGTGGAGGCCAACTCTTCAAAGGAGAAACATCGGGCAGCGACCTGTCACTGAAACAATTAAGAGCGAAAATCACCTACTTCATTCGCAGAGCGGATCCGAACAGTACACCCGCTGGTCATGATCCTAGAAAAGTGGCATCTTCTCTGAACTTCTTTCAGAGCATGGACTTTGAAAGCCTTAAAAACTTTACGGGCTGGAAGTCCTCGCGAGTTTTCTTTAAACATTATGCGAAACAAGTGCACGAAGTCAAACATTTTGTGGTAGCCGCAGGTAGTGTTATGAAACCTGCACCTAACTCTGCGTAGAACAGTGAGTTACTTGGGACTCTAACTCTTCGGGTGCCTATGTTGACCCTCGAGCGATTCATAGTGATGTCTAAAAACACTTAGTGCTTTTATAACTGTTCTTATCCCAGGTGAAATGTCATAGTGTCACACAAGTGCCGCATGCCTTGAGCATGATGTGTTGTTTAAAGTCTTGCGTTCCTCGAGAACGAGTACCTACTAATCCTGAAATTCCTTTTCAAATTCAAGAGCAAGCCTTTATTTCTATGTACATTATTATTACTGTAAATGAACTTTACTTTTGCTGTAAATTATTTAATTTCTGCATTGTGAAATAAAATTTCTATTTTATTACTTATGCGTCTCTTTCAGCTCCTACTTACTATGAAATACATACTGTCATAGTTTTATTTATTCCTCCTTTCTTATGGTCATGAAGAATTTAAGATGTCTAATCCTAAATTATATTCACCCTGTCTCAGTAAGGTTCCTACACGAATACTTACTTCTGATAACCAAGAGATGAACTCTATACACAGTGCCCAACCACCACTGGTCTAATTCAGAATGTTCCTATACAAATATCAAACATTCCGCTTCATCTCTAAGTTCTTCAAGTTCTTCTGTCAGGATGAATAGCCCTTCAATACCACTTTGACGTCGGCATAGCCCATGGGAACTTCCTACCAAGGGGGGCAGGATACTTCGTTCCTATGGTTCTTTACCTAAGATTACTTTGCTGTTTTGTCAATGCCTAGGCACTTAATACTGGGGGAAAATCTACCACGATACATTGATTCTCTGGTACTCTTCCATCAGGACGCCATGGCTTGAGCCCAAAAAACGGATTTTGAGCGAAGCGAAAAATCTATTTTTGGGTGAGATAGCCATGGCGTCCTGATGGACCCTCCCTACTACTTCGTCCAGTTTTGTTCCCACCCTACACAATTGTATCATGGTGATGGGCAGCAACTGGCTTCAGGATGAAGACGGGCGTGACGTCATTAGAGCAATGGCGTCCGTTTGTTTACGTCTCGAGTATCAGTAGTAGCCACGAGCGAGATTAGCTGTGGAACGGCTCCCAGCTATTCTCAGTCCTTACACACCGAAGCATTAACTCTGTTCGGGGTGAAGATAGCTATGTGGCGCGTTCAGACATGCGCGTCCCCTGTTGTATTACGATGTCTTAAAGGGAAACCTTTGAGATACTCGCTCCAGAAGTTAGAATTCTGTGATAACCTGTGGTTAAATTCTCTGGGAATATCTTAGTAGTCTTATACCCAAGGAAGCTACCAAACAGGAACCTTCCATCAGGACGCCATGGCTATCTCACCCAAAAATAGATTTTTTGCTTCGCTCAAAATCCGTTATATATATATATATATATATATATATATATATATATATATATATATACATATATATATACATACATACATATACATATATATACATATATATATGTGTGTGTTCATGTCATTTTCTCTCTTTCCTAGCTGGTTCATTTACCTATACATTTCTCTATACATGTTTGTACCCCATGAATAATGTATAGTTCAGACTTCCCTTCTTTCCCTCCCTGTCCAATTTTCCAACACCGTGTCCAATACTTTGCGTGCTGGAAATGCTGCAACACGAGATCAGGGATATTTTATGTAGATATAATATTGACAGAACTGTAACATTGACGTAAATGATGGATCGATCATGGGATTTGGATATGATTTGGTTTGAAAACTGGTTTTGGGAAATATGATATTAAACGTAAGTTTTTTTTTTTTTTATCAGTAGCAATTTATACTTGCTAAAGATTTACTTGTGATGATGATAATGATTATGATAATGATAATAATAATAATAATCATAATAATAATGATAATAATAATAATATTGATAATAATTATATTGATAATAATAGTAATAATAATAAAAATAATAATAATAATAATAATATTTATTTTAATAATAATAATAATGTTAATGAAATTAATAATAATAATAATAATAATAATGATAATAATAATTGTAATAATAGTAATAATAATAATAATAATAATAATAATAATAATGATAACAATAATAATAGTAATAATAGTAATATTAATAATGATAATATTAATAGTAATAATAATAATAATAATAATAATAATAATAATAATAATAATAATAATAATAATAATAATAATAATAATAGAATTAAAAAGAGGGATAGGGACTCTTATGATATTTTTTAATAGAATGCTGATTTTTCCACAAAATTTCTAGACTGTTTGATAAATCTAGGTTTTTTTTATCACAGTTAATTTATCAGTAATTCATGAAATGTCCTTTCATCTGTACAGCATTTATTTGATAAACTAATCACGATTTCAACTAACAATTGAAAAATGAATATTCAAGTGCAAATTGCCGGGCTTTTACGAGCGATTGTCCTCAGCAAACAACAGATATAAAAGATTCAATCATATTTTATGCGAAAATTTTGATATTTTCCGTGTGTGAAAATACCAAATACCCTTTAATGGATTGCACTTAATCAGAATATTCCTTATTATTATTATTATTATTATTATTATTATTATTATTATTATTATTATTATTATTATTATTATTATTATTATAATTATTATTATTTTTATTATTTTTATTATTATTGTTATAATTTTTATTATTATTGTTATAATTTTTATTATTATTATTATTATTTTTATTATTGTTATTATTATTTTTAATATTATTATTATTATTATTATTATTATTTTTATTATTTTTATTATTATCATTATTATGATTATTATTATCATTATTATTAATATTATTATTATTATTTTTGTATCATTATTATTTTTATTATTATCATTATTATTATTATTATTTTTTTTTTTTATTAATTACTAAGCTACAACCCTAGATGGAAAAGCAGGATGCTATAAGCCCAGGTACTCCATCAGGGAAAAGAGCCCAGTGAGGAAAGGAAACAAGGAAAAATAAAATATGTCAAGAGCAGTAACAACATTCAGATAAATATATCCTATATAAACTATAAAAACTCTAACAAAACAAGAGGATGAGAAATAAGATAGAATAGTGTGCCCGAGTGTACCCTCAAGCAAGATTGCATTCATAAATGGTTTATAGTATTGCAGAATACATTTTTTTTTCTCTCTCTCAGATTTTACGTCGAATCATTTCTCAATCAGTAATATATCTCTCCAGCTTTCTATATTAAACTTAAAAGTTTTCTTCTTAAAACTTTTGGTCGCAATTATTTTCTTAGTAAGATATTATCAGAGCAAGAATTAAAATGTTTGCTCTTTACCTTGATATTTTATTTTCTTATAATATATTTATACATAAGCATTGCTTATTTATGTCGCCTTCGCCTGTGAAATGAACTCAATTCTTATAAATTTCAGGGTATATTTTAAACGAGGATATGAGGTACAAGTCATAAATGATTTCGCTTTCGTAATAATTACACTGTTAAAAAAACCGTAATTTTAATTACTCACACTGCTGGAAGACGTAGGAAGTTCTTGATTCATACGAATATTAAAAGTCTCGTACGGTGATATTGGTATTGGTTCGATTTTGAACATCTTTAAAACGAGAATATGAACATCTTTGAAATGAGAACGAGAACTTTGGGTGTGGAGAAAATGCCACCCTAAATATGGATGAAGCTACGGGCAGCAGGGTGACGGATTGGGTTTAAGGCGATAGACAAGGTGTGTCTTCGGCTTCTACTCTCGTTGCCTGGATGGGGATCTTACTGGAATCAGTATAGTGCGGCTTTGGTCACTTGCCCTATAGTCAATTCTTTTTAGTGAGGTAGATTTTCACTGTCTGGCAGGGGTACCCTTGTAGCTCAGAAAAGTTTCCTGCTCACTGATTGGTTGGACAAAATAATTCTAACCAATCAGATAGCAGGAAACCTTTCCGAGCTAAAAGGGCACCGCTGCGAGTCGGTGCAAATGCGCCTCATTAAAAAAATTGAGTATAGTTAGATAGGCACTGCGCATCCCAAAGACCTGGCTATCTTTTGATGAATTTAACCAATGAACCCTTTATGGATTTAGTCAGTCTATGGAAAGCGAATAAGGGAATGGTGAAATCTAACTGAGGCCCTTTTGTATTGTGACGGGCCGAGAAAAGGTTGTGACTCAAATACAGGACGAAAGCAACTGAGTGAGTTTATTATAGAACAGTAGAACATTCTCCTTTATATACAAAAGCTCAAGGCAACAAAAATTTTCATGTTTAAAATTGACACCGTTACCGGTGAGAAAAACAGACATGTTTTTTTCAGGTTCTTTTTTAGTGCGAGGGGAAAGCGAAGATACAAGCACAAAATGAAGTATGTACGATCGTGTGACACACGGTTGGTACAGTATCAGTAGGCTAGGAGGAGATGATGATGATGATGGTTAAGAAATGGGGTTGGAATCATCCTTATTGTTTGTTTGGTTCTTTAGAGTATTCAGACAAACAAGCAAAGCAGATTAGTAGATTTCAATATTAAACAGTGTTTTGTTACCAATGGATGAGAGTATTAAGTCAAATGTTTCATCATCCGATTCAGTTAATTGCTGATAAGTTAATTGCGTAAATTCAAAACAGTGCTCTTAATCAAATGAAAAGAGTTTAGCAAATTAAATCTGGAACACTGTCAATACTTAAGTCTATTATTATCTTGCTTACATTCATTTTTTCATTGTTTTTTTTTTTCCTTGCATTGAATAGTTCTGTATTTTTTTAATTTATCGAATACCTTATATTATTATTATTATTACTAGACAAGCTACAACCTTAGTTGGAAAAGCAAGATGCTTTAAGCCCAAGGGCTCTAGTAGGGAAAAATAGCCCAGTGAGGAAAGGAAACAAGGAACTAAATAAATGATGAGAATAAATTAACAATAAACCATTCTAAAAACAGTGACAACATCAAAACAGATATGTCCTATATAAACTATTAACAACGTCAAAAACAGATATTTCATATATAAACTGTAAAAAGACTCATGTCAGCCTGGTCAACATAAAAACATTTGCTCCAACTTTGAACTTTTGAAGTTCTACTGATTCAACAACCCGATTAGGAAGATCATTCCACAAGGAATGATCTCCATAGGTGCTATATATATTTTTGTAAGAAAACGTTTTCCATTGTAATTCTATTTACTGTTTCGAATTTAAGTTTCCCTTCCCCATTTAGAGAATACATTACATAGCTTGGAATCACAATTTTTCAATAGAACATTTCATAGCTTGGAATCACCAGTATTTTTCGAATACATTACATAACTTGGAATCATCATTCTTTAGAGAATACATTACATAACTTTGAATCACCATTTTAGAATACATTATAAGACTTGTAACCACAATTTTTGAGAAGATCATTACATAACTTGGAATCAACATTCTTCAAAGAATACTTTACATAACTTGGAATCAACATTCTTCAAAGAATACTTTACATAACTTGGAATCGACATTCTTCAGAGAATACTTTACATAACTTGAAATCAACATCCTTCAAGGAATACTTTACATAACTTGGAATCAACATTCTTCAGATAATACATTATATAACTTGGAATCAACATTCTTCAGAAAATACATTATATAACTTGGAATCAACATTCTTCAGAAAATACATTACATAACTTGGAATCAACATTCTTCAGGGAATACATGACATAACTTGGAATCAACATTCTTCAGAGAATACATTACATAACTTGGAATCAACATTCTTCAGGGAATACATGACATAACTTGGAATCAACATTCTTCAGAGAAAACATTACATAACTTGGAATCAACATTCTTAAGAAAATACATTACATATTTAGGAATCAACATTCTTCAGAGAATACATTACATAACTTGGAATCAACATTCTTCAGGGAATACATTACATAACTTGGAATCAACATTCTTCAGGGAATACATGACATAACTTGGAATCAACATTCTTCAGAGAAAACATTACATAACTTGGAATCAACATTCTTCAGAAAATACATTACATATTTAGGAATCAACATTCTTCAGAGAATACATTACATAACTTGGAATCAACATTCTTCAGGGAATACATTACATAACTTGGAATCAACATTCTTCAGGGAATACATGGCATAACTTGGAATCAACATTCTTCAGAGAAAACATTACATAACTTGGAATCAACATTCTTCAGGGAATACATTACATAACTTGGAATCAACATTCTTCAGGGAATACATGACATAACTTGGAATCAACATTCTTCAGAGAAAACATTACATAACTCGGAATCAACATTCTTCAGAGAATACATTACATATTTAGGAATCAACATTCTTCAGAGAATACATTACATAACTTGGAATCAACATTCTTCAGAAAATACATTACATATTTAGGAATCAACATTCTTCAGAGAATACATTACATAACTTGGAATCAACATTCTTCAGAGAATACATTACATAACTTGGAATCAACATTCTTCAGGGAATACATGACATAACTTGGAATCAACGTTCTTCAGAGAATACATTACATAACTTGGAATCAACATTCTTCAGAGAAAACATGACATAACTTGGAATCAACATTCTTCAGAAAATACATTACATATTTAGGAATCAACATTCTTCAGAGAATACATTACATAACTTGGAATCAACATTCTTCAGAAAATACATTACATATTTAGGAATCAACATTCTTCAGAGAATACATTACATAACTTGGAATCAACATTCTTCAGGGAATACATTACATAACTTGGAATCAACATTCTTCAGGGAATACATGACATAACTTGGAATCAACATTCTTCAGAGAATACATTACATAACTTGGAATCAACATTCTTCAGAGAAAACATGACATAACTTGGAATCAACATTCTTCAGAGAATACATTACATAACTTGGAATCAACATTCTTCAGAGAAAACATGACATAACTTGGAATCAACATTCTTCAGAAAATACATTACATATTTAGGAATCAACATTCTTCAGAGAATACATTACATAACTTGGAATCAACATTCTTCAGGGAATACATTACATAACTTGGAATCAACATTCTTCAGGGAATACATGACATAACTTGGAATCAACATTTTTCAGAGAATACATTACATAACTTGGAATCAACATTCTTCAGAGAAAACATGACATAACTTGGAATCAACATTCTTCAGGGAATACATTACATAACTTGGAATCAACATTCTTCAGGGAATACATTATATAACTTGGAATCAACATTCTTCAGGGAATACATTATATAACTTGGAATCAACATTCTTCAGGGAATACATTATATAACTTGGAATCAACATTCTTCAGGGAATACATTACATAACTTGGAATCAACATTCTTCAGAAAATGCATTATATAACTTGGAATCAACATTCTTCAGAGAATACATTATATAACTTGGAATCAACATTCTTCAGGGAATACATTATATAACTTGGAATCAACATTCTTCAGGGAATACATTACATATTTAGGAATCAACATTCTTCAGAAAATGCATTATATAACTTGGAATCAACATTCTTCAGAGAATACATTATATAACTTGGAATCAACATTCTTCAGGGAATACATTATATAACTTGGAATCAACATTCTTCAGGGAATACATGACATAACTTGGAATCAACATTCTTCAGAGAATACATTACATAACTTGGAATCAACATTCTTCAGAGAAAACATGACATAACTTGGAATCAACATTCTTCAGAGAATACATTACATAACTTGGAATCAACATTCTTCAGAGAAAACATTACATAACTTGGAATCAACATTCTTCAGAAAATACATTACATATTTAGGAATCAACATTCTTCAGAGAATACATTACATAACTTGGAATCAACATTCTTCAGGGAATACATTACATAACTTGGAATCAACATTCTTCAGGGAATACATTATATAACTTGGAATCAACATTCTTCAGAGAATACATTACATAACTTGGAATCAACATTCTTCAGGGAATACATGACATAACTTGGAATCAACATTCTTCAGGGAATACATGACATAACTTGGAATCAACATTCTTCAGAGAATACATTACATAACTTGGAATCAACATTCTTCAGAGAAAACATGACATAACTTGGAATCAACATTCTTCAGGGAATACATTACATAACTTGGAATCAACATTCTTCAGGGAATACATTATATAACTTGGAATCAACATTCTTCAGGGAATACATTATATAACTTGGAATCAACATTCTTCAGGGAATACATTACATAACTTGGAATCAACATTCTTCAGAAAATGCATTATATAACTTGGAATCAACATTCTTCAGAGAATACATTATATAACTTGGAATCAACATTCTTCAGGGAATACATTATATAACTTGGAATCAACATTCTTCAGGGAATACATGACATAACTTGGAATCAACATTCTTCAGAGAATACATTACATAACTTGGAATCAACATTCTTCAGAGAAAACATGACATAACTTGGAATCAACATTCTTCAGAGAATACATTACATAACTTGGAATCAACATTCTTCAGAGAAAACATTACATAACTTGGAATCAACATTCTTCAGAAAATACATTACATATTTAGGAATCAACATTCTTCAGAGAATACATTACATAACTTGGAATCAACATTCTTCAGGGAATACATTACATAACTTGGAATCAACATTCTTCAGGGAATACATTACATAACTTGGAATCAACATTCTTCAGGGAATACATTACATAACTTGAAATCAACATTCTTCAGGGAATACATTATATAACTTGGAATCAACATTCTTCAGGGAATACATTACATAACTTGGAATCAACATTCTTCAGGGAATACATTACATAACTTGGAATCAACATTCTTCAGGGAATACATGACATAACTTGGAATCAACATTCTTCAGAGAATACATTACATAACTTGGAATCAACATTCTTCAGGGAATACATTACATAACTTGGAATCAACATTCTTCAGAGAAAACATGACATAACTTGGAATCAACATTCTTCAGGGAATACATTACATAACTTGGAATCAACATTCTTCAGGGAATACATTATATAACTTGGAATCAACATTCTTCAGGGAATACATTATATAACTTGGAATCAACATTCTTCAGGGAATACATTATATAACTTGGAATCAACATTCTTCAGGGAATACATTACATAACTTGGAATCAACATTCTTCAGAAAATGCATTATATAACTTGGAATCAACATTCTTCAGAGAATACATTATATAACTTGGAATCAACATTCTTCAGGGAATACATTATATAACTTGGAATCAACATTCTTCAGGGAATACATTACATAACTTGGAATCAACATTCTTCAGAAAATGCATTATATAACTTGGAATCAACATTCTTCAGGGAATACATTATATAACTTGGAATCAACATTCTTCAGGGAATACATTACATAACTTGGAATCAACATTCTTCAGAAAATGCATTATATAACTTGGAATCAACATTCTTCAGAGAATACATTACATAACTTGGAATCAACATTCTTCAGAAAATGCATTATATAACTTGGAATCAACATTCTTCAGAGAATACATTATATAACTTGGAATCAACATTCTTCAGGGAATACATTATATAACTTGGAATCAGCATTCTTCAGGGAATACATTATATAACTTGGAATCAACATTCTTCAGGGAATACATTACATAACTTGGAATCAACATTCTTCAGGGAATACATTACATAACTTGGAATCAACATTCTTCAGGGAATACATTACATAACTTGGAATCAACATTCTTCAGAGAATACATTACATAACTTGGAATCAACATTCTTCAGAGAATACATTACCTAACTTGGAATCAACATTCTTTAGAGAATACATTACATAACTTGGAATCAACATTCTTCAGAGAATACATTACATATTTAGGAATCAACATTCTTCAGAGAATACATTACATATTTAGGAATCAACATTCTTCAGAAAATGCATTACATAACTTGGAATCAACATTCTTCAGGGAATACATTACATAACTTGGAATCAACATTCTTCAGGGAATACATTACATAACTTGGAATCAACATTCTTCAGGGAATACATCACATAACTTGGAATCAACATTCTTCAGGGAATACATTACATAACTTTGAATCAACATTCTTCAGGGAATACATCACATAACTTGGAATCAACATTCTTCAGAGAATACATTACATAACTTGGAATCAACATTCTTCAGGGAATACATTACATAACTTGGAATCAACATTCTTCAGAGAATACATTACATAACTTGGAATCAACATTCTTCAGAAAATACATTAAATATTTAGGAATCAACATTCTTCAGAGAATACATTACATAACTTGGAATCAACATTCTTCAGAAAATACATTACATATTTAGAAATCAACATTCTTCAGAGAATACATTACATAACTTGGAATCAACATTCTTCAGAAAATACATTACATATTTAGGAATCAACATTCTTCAGAGAATACATTACATAACTTGGAATCAACATTCTTCAGATAATGCATTATATAACTTGGAATCAACATTCTTCAGGGAATACATCACATAACTTGGAATCAACATTCTTCAGGGAATACATCACATAACTTGGAATCAACATTCTTCAGGGAATACATTACATAACTTTGAATCAACATTCTTCAGGGAATACATCACATAACTTGGAATCAACATTCTTCAGAGAATACATTACATAACTTGGAATCAACATTCTTCAGGGAATACATTACATAACTTGGAATCAACATTCTTCAGAGAATACATTACATAACTTGGAATCAACATTCTTCAGAAAATACATTAAATATTTCGGAATCAACATTCTTCAGAGAATACATTACATAACTTGGAATCAACATTCTTCAGAAAATACATTACATATTTAGGAATCAACATTCTTCAGAGAATACATTACATAACTTGGAATCAACATTCTTCAGAAAATACATTACATATTTAGGAATCAACATTCTTCAGAGAATACATTACATAACTTGGAATCAACATTCTTCAGAAAATACATTACTTATTTAGGAATCAACATTCTTCAGAGAATACATTACATAACTTGGAATCAACATTCTTCAGGGAATACATTACATAACTTGGAATCAACATTCTTCAGAGAATACATTACATAACTTTGAATCAACATTCTTCAGAGAATACATTACATAACTTGGAATCAACATTCTTCAGAGAATACATTACATAACTTGGAATCAACATTCTTCAGGGAATACATTACATAACTTGGAATTAACATTCTTCAGAGAATACATTATATAACTTGGAATCAACATTCTTCAGAGAATACATTACATATTTAGGAATCAACATTCTTCAGAGAATACATTACATAACTTGGAATCAACATTCTTCAGATAATGCATTATATAACTTGGAATCAACATTCTTCAGAGAATACATTACATAACTTGGAATCAACATTCTTCAGGGAATACATTACATAACTTGGAATCAACATTCTTCAGAAAATGCATTATATAACTTGGAATCAACATTCTTCAGAGAATACATTATATAACTTGGAATCAACATTCTTCAGAAAATACATTAAATATTTAGGAATCAACATTCTTCAGAGAATACATTACATAACTTGGAATCAACATTCTTCAGAAAATACATTAAATATTTAGGAATCAACATTCTTCAGAGAATACATTACATAACTTGGAATCAACATTCTTCAGAAAATACATTACATATTTAGGAATCAACATTCTTCAGAGAATACATTACATAACTTGGAATCAACATTCTTCAGAGAATACATTACATATTTAGGAATCAACATTCTTCAGAGAATACATTACATAACTTGGAATCAACATTCTTCAGGGAATACATTACATAACTTGGAATTAACATTCTTCAGAGAATACATTATATAACTTGGAATCAACATTCTTCAGAGAATACATTACATATTTAGGAATCAACATTCTTCAGAGAATACATTACATAACTTGGAATCAACATTCTTCAGATAATGCATTATATAACTTGGAATCAACATTCTTCAGAGAATACATTACATAACTTGGAATCAACATTCTTCAGGGAATACATTACATAACTTGGAATCAACATTCTTCAGAAAATGCTTTATATAACTTGGAATCAACATTCTTCAGAGAATACATTATATAACTTGGAATCAACATTCTTCAGAAAATACATTACATAACTTGGAATCAACATTCTTCAGAGAATACATCACATAACTTGGAATCAACATTCTTCAGAGAATGCATTACATAACTTGGAATCAACATTCTTCAGAGAATGCATTACATAACTTGGAATCAACATTCTTCAGGGAATACATTACATAACTTGGAATCAACATTCTTCAGGGAATACATTACATAACTTGGAATCAACATTCTTCAGAAAATGCATTATATAACTTGGAATCAACATTCTTCAGAGAATACATTATATAACTTGGAATCAACATTCTTCAGAGAATGCATTACATAACTTGGAATCAACATTCTTCAGGGAATACATTACATAACTTGGAATCAACATTCTTCAGAGAATGCATTACATAACTTGGAATCAACATTCTTCAGGGAATACATTACATAACTTGGAATCAACATTC
>NC_090739.1:131269655-131274655 GCF_036898095.1 Palaemon carinicauda
CTTGTTATTTTGAAGATTTTATAGTTTATACAGAATAGATATAATTTAATATTATTATTCTTGAGCTTATCTTACCGTATATATCCTTATTTTCTATCCTCACGTAGCTATTTTCCCTGTTGGAGCCCTTGGGCTTATATCATCCTGGTTTCGCAACTAGGTTTGTATCTTAGCAAGTAATAATAATAATAATAATAATAATAATAATAATAATAATAATAATAATAATAATAATAATAATAATGATGATGATAGAACCCAGGTTTTTTATTTTAAGCCCTTTCCATTAATCTAATTCAGTTAATTGAGACTCGATGAATTCTTCGCAAAAATCTCTGGAAATCTGTCTGTTCCAGATTTAACATGTAAAGGGGAAATCTGTTCCAGATTTAACCTGTAAAGGGGAAATGAATTTCTTTCATGCAAACACTGATTAAATTTTAATTATCATGTCCACATAGCAAAAGGATGTTCTTATTTTTTTTTTTTTTCTATTCCATAATATATTTCTCAAAGGATGGATGATGTAAGTATGCTTGATGGCATTCCGAAAACAGAAGGGTTGTATTACTGCCTTTAAATTCTATATAATTTTTGTGTCTAATAGAGATTTGGTTAATTTGTGTACATTATAATTGTTTTTGTTATAGATATTATTATTATTATTATTATTATTATTATTATTATTATTATTATTATTATTATTTTTATTATTATTATTAATACTATTATTTTTATTATTGTTATCATTATTATTATTATTTTTATTTTTACTAGCTAATCTACAACTCTTTTGTTATAGATATTATTATTATTATTATTATTATTATTATTATTATTGCTATTATTATTATTATTATTATTACTATTATTTTTATTATTGTTATCATTATTATTAGTATTATTATTGTTAATATGATTATTATTATTATTATTATTATTATTATTATTATTATTATTATTATTATTCTTACTAGCTAATCTACAACTCTGGTTGGAAAAGCAAGATGCTATAAGCCCAAGTGGTGCAACAGGGAAAATAGCCCAGTGAGGAAAGGAAATAAGGAAATAAATAAACTCGATGAGAAGTAATGAACAATTAAAATAAAGAGTAGTAACGATGAAATTTATTTTTATACTTTCAGGACTAAACAAATTACAACCTTTAAGGGTAACGTTACGAAAAAATCAGGCAAAATTAATTGCAACCTTTAAGGGTAAGGTTACGAAAATTTAGGGAAAATGAATTACAACCTTTAGGGGTAGGGTTTCGAAAAATCAGAAAAAATGAATTGCAACTTTTAAGGGTAAGGTTACGAAAAATCAAGAAAAATGAATTGCAACCTTTCAGGGTAATGTTACAAAAAAATCAGAAAAATGAATTGCAACCTTAAAGGGTAAGGTTACGAAAAATCAGGAAAAATTAATTCCAACCTTTAAGGGCAACGTTACGAGAAAGTCAGGAAACACAAATTCCAACCTTTAAGGGTAACGTTACGAAAAATCAAGAAAAAGGAATTCCAACCTTTATGGGTAACGTTACGAAAAATCAGGAAAAATTAATTGCAAACTTTTAAGGGCAACGTTACGAAAAATCAGGAAAAGTTAATTCCAACCTTTATGGGTAACGTTACGAAAAACCAGAAAACAAATTCCACCCTTTATGGGTAACGTTACGAAAAATCAGGAAACAAATTCCAACCTTTATGGATAACGTTACGAAAAATCAGGAAAAATTAATTCCAACCTTTATGGGTAACGTTACGAAAAACCAGAAAACAAATTCCAACCTTTATGGGTAACGTTACGAAAAATCAGGAAACATAAATTCCAACCTTTAAGTGCAAAGTTACGAAAAATCAGGAAAAATAAATTGCAACCTGTAACGTCCCACTTTCTTCATTACCAGGTTGAGGTAAGTGGCCAGGATGACCTCGTAAAAATGAACTGCCTCTAACGAATATAGATAATGCCTTTGTTATGGGCCGGTGGCCCTCCCGAATGGTAAAATCCTTTTTTGCCCTAATCTCAAAAGATAACGCAAAGGGAATACGAACAATCGTGAAGCAACGCGGTTAACCATTTTGAGGTCCATTTTCCTACCCGGTTACGAGCCTGGGTTAGCATTGTATTTCATAGGTAATGTTAGCGCGCTTAGTTATGGGACTAAGTTCGTTGAATGATGGTTTTTTTTTTTTTTTTTTTTTTTTTTTTTTTTTTTTTTTTTTCACATGAGGTGGTGGGAAAGTGTGTTCTTTTTTCCATGGTACAGAGGCTATGGCACTACCCGAGAGTAGAGAACAATGGTTTGATTGGGGAGTGTCCTGTTTTAAGTAAAATGAAATTGGGACTAGGTCCGTTGAATTTACATGAGATGTTGGGAAAGTGTGTTCTTTTTTTCCATGGTACAGAGGCTATGGCACTACCCAAGACTAGAGAACAATGGTTTGATTGGGGAGTGTCTTGTTTTAAGTAAAATGAAATTGGGACTAGGTCCGTTGAATTTACATGAGATGTTGGGAAAGTGTGTTCTTTTTTTCCATGGTACAGAGGCTATGGCACTACCCAAGACTAGAGAACAATGGTTTGATTGGGGAGTGTCCTTTTTTAAGTAAAATGGAATTGGGACTAGGTCCGTTGAATTTACATGAGATGTTGGGAAAGTGTGTTCTTTTTTCCCATGGTACAGAGGCTATGGCACTACCCAAGACTAGAGAACAATGGTTTGATTGGGGAGTGTCCTGTTTTAAGTAAAATGGAATTGGGACTAGGTCCGTTGAATTAACATGAGATGTTGGGAAAGTGTGTTCTTTTTCCCATGGTACAGAGGCTATGGCACTACCCAAGACTAGAGAACAATGGTTTGATTGGGGAGTGTCCTGTTTTAAGTAAAATGGAATTGGGACTAGGTCCGTTGAATTAACATGAGATGTTGGGAAAGTGTGTTCTTTTTCCCATGGTACAGAGGCTATGGCACTACCCGAGAGTAGAGAACAATGGTTTGATTGGGGAGTGTCCTGTTTTAAGTAAAATGAAATTGGGACTAGGTCCGTTGAATTAACATGAGATGTTGGGAAAGTGTGTTCTTTTTTTCCATGGTACAGAGGCTATGGCACTACCCAAGACTAGAGAACAATGGTTTGATTGGGGAGTGTCCTGTTTTAAGTAAAATGAAATTGGGACTAGGTCCGTTGAATTTACATGAGATGTTGGGAAAGTGTGTTCTTTTTTTCCATGGTACAGAGGCTATGGCACTACCCAAGACTAGAGAACAATGGTTTGATTGGGGAGTGTCCTGTTTTAAGTAAAATGGAATTGGGACTAGGTCCGTTGAATTTACATGAGATGTTGGGAAAGTGTGTTCTTTTTTCCATGGTACAGAGGCTATGGCACTACCCGAGAGTAGAGAACAATGGTTTGATTTGGGAGTGTCCTGTTTTAAGTAAAATGAAATAAATCCTACTGTTTGAGCCTAAGATCTTAATCATTGTATTTTTCTTGGGGAAAATTCAAATAAAATAATACTTTTAAATATCATAGTTTCCGAAATATGGATACTAAAGATAACTAAATTATCATATTACCCTGAAACATAGGTGTTTATATATATATATATATATATATATATATATATATATATATATATATATATATGTATATATATATATATATATATTATAGTCACCAACCCTCAAGATACTACCTATAAAGATATATCCATATTGATCTAAAATTCTTTTTGATACCAATTGACCTCGGAAAATAATATCAAATAATATATATATATATATATATATATATATATATATATATATATATATATATATATATATATATACATATATATTATATATAATTAATAAAAATATATTTTCACGTTTTTTATGAAAATCAAGGAAAAAATAGTTTTAGCTTTAAATTTGGCAGTAAGTTAAAGAAATGTCAATATAATAATATATGTGGAGAAATTCTTGAACAATCAAAATTGAGAAGACCAAATATTGAAAAACGATAAAATCTTACTTAAATTGGCCACTGTTTTTTTGGGAAAATATTACTTTTTCAAACTATTATGGGAAGCCACCGTTATTCTGGGACATTACACTTTCAAAGACCTTTCAAAGAAAATTAATGTTTGCCTCTCAACCTACTTAGGACGTTGCAAAAAAAGCTCAAAATAAAAAAATAAAAATTCTGACATAAGTCTTTTCTTAGTCTATGTGTTAATTATCTGTTACGATGTCGTTAATGTTTTTTTTTTTTTAAATATTTTATTTTAATTTTTCAATACTTCTTATATCTTTTATTTACTTCCTTATTTCCTTTCCTCACTGGGCTATTTTTCCCTGTAGGAGCCTTTGGGATTTTAGCCTCTTGCTTTTCCAACTAGGGTTGTAGCTTGGCTTGCAAAAAGTTTCCTAATCGCTGATTGGTTGCACAGGATAATTCTAACCAATCAGATAGCAGGAAACTTTTCCGAGCTAAAAGGGCACCGCTGCGAGTCAGTGCAAATGCGCCTCATAAAAAAGATTTAGTATAGGGAAGGGGTTAGGAATGAAAGAGGTAGATGGAGGAAATGTTGGACAAACTCCTTGGGGCGAAACATGGCAGTACCTTGTAGATTCACTATAGAACAACTGGAACAGAAATTCACTATAGGGTCATATCGTGGAGCCAATGCGGAGACTAAATTCCTATGAAGAAGTGAAATGAGCTTTTATTCCATCCCAATAACTTTTATTATTATAGATACTGGGTTGTAGCTTTGCTAGTGATAATAATAATGGTAATAATAATAAAAATAATAATAGTAATACTATTATTATTATCTCTTGCTTGAGATTACACTCCGGCACACTATTCTATTGAATTTCTCTTCCTCTTGTTTTGTTAAAGTTTTTATTGTTTATATAGGAAATATTTATTTTAATGTTGTTACCGTTCTTGAAATATTTTATTTTTCCTTGTTTCCTTTCCTCACTGGGCTATTTTTCCTGTTG
>NC_090739.1:131284655-131302155 GCF_036898095.1 Palaemon carinicauda
ATATTGAGTATCTCCTTAACTCGAAGACCTTGGGTCTCTTGAAATCACTTGAACTTGTCTCACATTCTTATTTAAAGATGCCCTGTCATTTAAACTTGTCTGTTTTGTAGGTAGTAGGTTGGTCAGGGCACCAGCCACCCGTTGAGATACTACCGCTAGAGAGTTATGGGGTCTTTTGACTGGCCAGACAGTACTACATTGGATCCTCCTCTCTGGTTACGGTTCATTTTCCCTTTGCCTACATACACACTGAATAGTCTGGCATATTCTTTACATATTCTCCTCTATCCTCATACACCTGACAACACAGATTACCAAACAATTCTTCATCACCCAAGGGGTTACTGCACTGTAATTGTTCAGTGCCACTTTCCTCTTGGTAAGGGTAGAAGAGACTCTTTAGCTATGGTAAGCAGCTCTTCTAGGAGAAGGACACTCCAAAATCAAACCACTGTTCTCTAGTCTTGGGTAGTGCCATAGCCTCTGTACCATGGCCTTTCACTGTCTTGGGTTAGAGTTCTCTTGCTTTAGGGTACACTCGAGCACACTCTCCTATCTTATTTCTCTTCCTCTTGTTTTGTTAAAGTTTTTATAGTTTATATAGGAGATATTTATTGTTGTTACTCTTCTTAGAATATTTTATTTTCCTTTTTTCCTTTCCGCACTGAGCTATTTTCCCTGTTGGAGCCCCTGGGCTTATAGCATACTGCTTTTCCAACTAGGGTTGTAGCTTAGTAAGTAATAATAATAATAATAATAATATTGGATTGTTATCACCATTATTGTTTTCTTCAGTATAAAGTGGTATAGAATTTTCTACAGCGTTTTCGAATTTTGACACTTCCAGCAATGATTTAGTTTTTTGATAAACAATCTGTTTCAAAGTTGAAAAAAAAAATTAGGAATAACCCTACGGGTATTTTATACCAACTTTCAGGTTCTTGATAATTAAACAAATGGGAATTTGGTTTTAAAAATAACTCTACGGATATTTTACATATCTTCTCAACTTCTTGTTGATTGGAATTTTTTTAGACGCAGCTGATAAAGTCTTATCATAAAAAATGTTTATTCACAAATAGCGTTCTTATTAGACTATTTGATATAATTTAACGTAAGTTGAAGCTTCATCAATGTGAGCAAACGACTCTGCATATGAACGATGTATTTTAATATTACTCTATTTGGAATATTTTATTTTAATTGTTCATTACTTCTCTTGTAGTTTATTTCCATATTTCCTTTCCTCACTGGGCTATTTTTCTGTCTTATCATAAAAAATGTTTATTCACAAATAGCGTTCTTATTAGACTATTTTATATAATTTAACGTAAGTTGAAGCCTCATCAATGTGAGCAAACGGCTCTGCATATGAACGATGTATTTTAATATTACTCTATTTGGAATATTTTATTTTAATTGTTCATTACTTCTCTTGTAGTTTATTTCCTTATTTCCTTTCCTCACTGGGCTATTTTTCTTTATTAGAGCCCCTTGATTGATAGCATCCTGCTTTTCCAACTAGGATTGTAGCTTAGCTCATAATGATGAAAATAATAATAATTGAAATGTTTTACAGTTCCCATTCCTCGTATGGCGGAAGAATTAATAATTGTTCATTGACTCAGAATTGTAGTTTGGTTCCTGTATTTCCTTAAGTAGTCCTAAATCACCTTTCACTTGAACTGTTAAAGTCTATTAATGGCAAAGCTGAGCTTGATGAAATTTGAAAGATGGGATCAGAGTCTTGGAAGAATTGTGAAAAAGTTTTATTATTATTATTATTATTATTATTATTATTTAACTCATCAATGAAAATGATTGTTGATGGCTTCCTGTATGAGGTATCATTATTCATGTAAATTAAGAACAGTTCTTGACTTATTCATCTTAATTGCCAGATGAATTAAGTTATTCACTTCTGGCAACGGCTTATAGAACGTTATTCATTTAATCGAGTATCACATAATTGTTAGATAAATCAAGTTGTCCACTTCTAGCAATGCCTCAAAAAACATGTTGATCCTCTGCACTGAATTACGACCTGTAATTCAACGCTAGCGACGTCATGAATTTCATTACCAACCCTTAAATACCCGACTCCGTACTGAGATATGTCATTAAAACCATGCATGCAAAATTTTGGAATGGCGAATCTAATTATATTCTTGGTATTACGAGACGCACACATTTCGCAGTTTTTGTGCCACTGGGAGGGAGTCAGATACGAACAAATATGTAGATGCTTTCATACGCACGCAATTAGGTCACATAAGAGTTACGCAAATGAATACGCAAATAACGTACGCACGCAATTAGGTCGCATAAAAGTTACGCAAATTAATACGCAAATAAGGTATGGATGCAATTAGGTCACAAAAAAGTTATGCAAATGAATACGCAAATAACGTACGCACGCAATTAGGTCGCATAAAAGTTACGCAAATTAATACGCAAATAAGGTATGGATGCAATTAGGTCACAAAAAAGTTATGCAAATGAATACGCAAATAACGTGCGCACGCAATTAGGTCACATAAAAGTTTCGCAATTGAATACGCAAATAACGTACGCACGCAATTAGGTCACATAAAAGTTACGCAAATGAATACGCAAATAACGTACGAATGCAATAAGGTCTCAAAAGTTACGCAAATGAATACGCAAATAATGTGCGCATGCAAATAGGTCACATAAAAGTTACGCAAATAACGTACGGATGCAATTAGGTCACATAAAAGTTACGCAAATAACGTACGCACGCAATTAGATCACATAAAAGTTATGCAAATAACGTACGCACGCAAATAGGTCACATAAAAGTTACGCAAATAATGTACGCGCGCAAATAGGTCACATAAAAGTTATGCAAATACGATTAGTTTATTATAGTTTACTTCTAAGGAAAATATCACAATCTAAGGATTTGTGATTTAATACCTCATACGTCAAAACACTTTTTATGTGACTTTGAAAAGAAGCAATGGCTGGGGTATGCTCTTGAATTATGACTGACGTCTTACTGAAATTTAGTTACAGCATTTCAGTGAAACTGTATAATGGTAGCCCGCTACTTCTTTTACCATCTTGCTGTACAACCTCTTTTAATTTTTACTTCATAGTGCTTATTATTATTATTATTATTATTATTATTATTATTTGCTAAGCCACAACCCTAGTTGGAAAAGCAGGATGCTATAAGCCCAGGGGCTCCAACAGGGAAAATAGCTCAGTGGGGAAAGGAAACAAGGAAAAATAAAATATCTTAAGTAGAGCAACAATATTAAGATAAATATCAATTTATAAACTATAAAAACTCCAATAAAATAAGAGGAAGAGAAATAAGATATAAGATAGAACAGTGTGCCCGAGTGTACCCTCAAGCAAGAAAACTCTAACCCAAGACAATGGAAGACCATGGTACAGAGGCTATGGCACTACCCAAGATTAGAGAAGAATGGTTTGATTTTGGAGTGTCCTTCTCCTAGAAAAGCTGCTTACCATAGCTAAAGAGTCTCTTCTACCCTAACAAAGACGAAAGTGGCCACAGTTCAGTAAGAAGAATTGTTTGGTAATCTCAGTGTTGTCAGGTGTATGAGGACAGAGGAGAATATGTAAAGAATAAGCCGGACTATTCGGTGTGTGAGTGTGTAGGCAAAGGGAAAATGAACCGTAACCCCAGAAAAGGATCCAATCTATTATGGCTTAAATTAATAAATTTGATAACTCCAACGCATTTTCAGTTAGATGATTACCAAGGACTCAGCCAAAGTCAGCTCCAATATGAATCGTCCCTATCAGCTTAACTGGTTTTATTTTTCTTATCCGGAGATATTCTGAGCGAGTTACATTATTATTATTATTATTAAATGCTAAGCTACAACCCTAGTTGGAAAAGCAGGATGCTATAAGCCCAGCGACCCCAACAGGGATAATAGCCCAGTGAGGAAAGGAAATAAGGAAAAATCAAATAATTTAAGTATAGTAACGTCAAAATAAATATTTCCTATATAAACTATAAAAACTTTAACAAAACAAGAGGAAGAGAAACCAGATAGAACAGTGTGCCCGAGTGTACCCTCAAGCAAGAGAACTCTAACCCAAGACAGTGGAAGACCTTGGTTCAGAGGCTATGGCACTACCCAAGACTAGAGAACAATGGTTTGATTTTGGAGTGTCTTTGGAAGAAGATTCGGTAGAAGTGTGACGGGCCAAGAGTAGGTTGTGACTCAAAGGCGAGATGAAAGCAACTGAGTACTTTATTATAGACACATCGTGTATGTATACACACTAGGTCCCGGCAAGAAGGTCACAAATTACAACATGCTATTTCTTGTCCAACCAGCAACCGGTTCTGTTAACAGTAAACAATGAGAAATGGTCAGACAGGTTGCTGCAAGTTGCTGTCAGTGCGAGGGGAGAGCGAAGATACAAAGGATAATAGATACAGAAAAGAGGAATGTCCTTACTATGTACCATCGTGTGACACACGGGTGGTAGAGAAGCTAGTCATCTTAGCTTGGTTAGATGCAAGGGACAGATTATTGTGCTATATCATAGTTTAATTGAGACCAAACATATACGTAAGCATGATCAGCGGCCCACTCAAGACCAAGGGGAACAGACAATGGCTGCGAATTACCCCGATATTAGGTCAGTTTCCCCTCCCACCTCCCTACCGTGTTTGTCAGTGAAGTATATTAAGTTATAAGTTAGACTCGTATTGCGAGTGGTCTGTAATTGACCGAATTATATATCCCCAAGATTTTGATTTCTAATTTTGGGGTTGGGAAGACATGGATTAATATTTTCTTCGGCATTGTCTCTTTATTATTGTATTTAGAAATTACAAGAAATAAAAATTAAGATAAACACCAGTCAAGGGTCATACTCAGTGAAAATAAGATGGGCATATGAAGAGTGGACTTTTGATTGAAATAATAGATAAGATGTTAATTAATTAAACACCTAAATAATTAAACAATTGAATAATTAAGTAATTATCGGCAGCAATATATAAAGCCAATTAGTTTTCGGAACCATGTTAATATACATTATTTGGAGCAAGATAAAGGCTTATCTATAACCGATAAATTATTTTGAAAATGACCACCTGTAACGAACTTCACCTCGATGGATTTATTTCATTATAAATTCCTTTGAACCTTAATTCTATTCTTTTAACGTTATATTCACAGGGGACAAGATTAAATTTATTATTTTAATGGTACTGGGTTATATGCCGACAGTATTTTTGAAGGCTTTTGAAACGAAAAATAATTTCATGTACAAGCTGATTGTACTATAGGCCTATCTATAAAAACGCCAATGTCACAAGTTAAAAAAAATGTAGCAAGAGTTTGCTTTTTCCCATGTGTTTTTTCGAAATTAAATTTATTATTTTAATGGTACTGGTTTATTGACAGACATTATTTTTGTACGCGTTTGAAACGAAAAATAATTTCATGTACTATAGGCCTGTCTATAAAAACGCCAATGTCACAAGAAAAAAAAAAATGTAGCGAAAGTTCGCCTCTTTTTTTTTTTTTTTTTTTTTTTTTTTTTTTTTTTTTTTTTTTATGTGGTACCGCGTTGTAACAGATAAATTTTTTTTATGTGTTGTTCCATTATTCTTATTATATTTTTATCTCTGTTTTTTGTAATTCTTATCTTTTATGCTCTAAAATTCATCGTCGTTTGCACTCTAAATTATGATGAAAGTTGTTGCGAGTAAATCATGTTATAATAATTCAGAAAATTATTAAATTTATCAAATTCGTTGATAGAAAAAAGATTGCATATTATTATTATTATTATTATTATTATTATTATTATTATTATTATTATTATTATTATTCTGTTGTTGTTGTTGTTGTTGTTTGTTAATTCGTCATGTTATAATAATTCAGAAAATGATGAAATTCGTTAATAGAAAAAGATTGCTTATTATTATTATTATTATTATTATTATTATTATTATTATTATTATTATTATTATTATTATTATTATTATTATTATTGATGTTGTTTTCGTTGTTGTTGTTGCTGTTGCTTGTGAATTCTTGGTTTATTTTTTTCATCAATTATCTGATTTTTTATATTTATCTTATATAATTTATAACGTTGCTGTATTCTGCTTTTCCAGTTACAGTCGTAGCTTTGCCTAAACTACAACGAAGTTGGAAGGAGGTTATGTTTCCACCCCTGTTTGTGTGTATGTTAACTTGTGTGTGTGTGTTTGTGAACAGCTTTCTGGAAACAATTTCAATCGTAATGTAACTTGCATGGATTAACTGTTATGTTAAAAGCTGGAAATCGACTATATTTTGGAATGTTGATGTCAAAGGTCAAGGTCACGGTCAAGCCAAATGTCCAATTCACGTAATCAGTCATAAATTTTGACATCGTTGACACAGAGACTTCAAACTTGGTTCATATTTGAGTGTATAGAAATCCACGCCCAGAAATACATGTTAAGGTCAAAGGTCAAGGTCTAAGGTCGAGAAATAAACTGCCACGGCTGAGGTCTGCACTCTACAGAGTACCCCTATAGTTAATTATGTTTTTCCCGATTCTAAAGACCATTTTCACTGCTCCAGTTTTCTTTAGGATATCTTTTCCCTACACAGCGCAGGATAATGGCAGTGTAAGATTATCAATAAGCAATTAATTTATATTCCTCTATTTTTATATATCTGTCAACTGAAATGCAAATTTCCCTTAAAGAAAACAATTTCAGAATTATGTTTTAATATCTAAATGCATAAATAGGATTCAATTCATCCCGATTTTAATATTGATCAGAATTTTTGGTCACTGAATATGTTTTATTTCATATAGATGGAATAATTAGATAGATTTTGAAAGAGTTTTTGCAACAAAGATCAATGAAGAAACTTTAATTGTCTCAAAGTAAATTAAAACGACGAATAAAAAAGACAAATGAATAATATGTAATAATTATAGCAAAACAGTTAAGAATAACAATGAAAATGATTAAAGGTAGAGCAATTACTTCCGCATCCTCTCTTTTACAACAACAATTATCCTTTCTCAATTCTTCTTCACCAAAGGGGATAAATACTGCACTGTAATTGTTCAGTGGCCATTTTCCTCTTGGTAAAGGTAGAAGAGACTTTAACTATGGTAAGCAGCTTTTCTAGGAGAAGGACACTCCAAAATCAAACCATTGTTCTCTAGTCTGGGGTAGTGCCATAGCCTCTGTACCATGGTCTTACACTCTCTTGGGTTAGAGTTCTCTTGCTTGAGGGTACACTCGGGCACACTATTCTATCTTATTTCTCTTCCTCATGTTTTGTTAAAGTTTTTATAGTTTATGTAGGAAGTTTTTATGTTAGTGTTGTTATTGTTTTTGAAATATTTACTTTTTCCTTCTTACCTTTCTTTACTTGGCTATTTTCCCTGTTGGGGCCCCTGGGCTTATAACATTCTGCTTTTCCAATTAGGGTTATAGCTTAGCAAATTATAATAATAATAATAATAATAATAATAATAATAATAATAATTTACGTTTCTATTGTCAAGTAAATTGTATTGTAGAATTCAACTACAGCAGTCATGAAAATTACAATTTGGAAGTCAAAGGAAATTTTAAGATTATTTTGTACTGTTCATTTATATTACAGTTTATTTTTTTTTTTATTTTTAGATTCAACATAACCTTGTTAATGTTACTCTTCTTAAAATATTTTATCTTTCCTTCTTTCCTTTTCTCACTGGGCTATTTTCCCTGTTGGGACGCCTAGGCTTATAGCATCCCACTTTTCCAACTAGGGTTGTAGCTTAACAATTGTTGATAATAATAATAATAATAATAATAATAATAATAATAATAATAATAATAATAATAATAATAATAATAATAATAATAATAATAATAACTGAACACTATTAATGAGAACTTGTTTTCTAACCACAAGATGATAGCGTCATAACATATTTTCTCTGCCGAAGAATGGTATTATCTTCCTAAAGGATTGCATGTTGTTGTCCAAAGTGAATTTGCCTTCGCCTGAGGATAACCATCTCCTTTTCATCCTCCTCGACGAGATCCTTTTAAAAAATCTCTCGCGTCATTGAATTACGATAATCTTATTCGCCTCTTTAAACACGTTGTCTGTTCCGGAGTCCTGTTGTCAACGTTTTGCAGATATGAAGCTCATCAGTATGCTAAGAAACGTTTGCTAGCCAACGCTTGTGTTGTGAATGCACGCGCTTGTGTTTTGATGACGTTAGTTCTTCATTCTCATGTTTGAGTTTGCATATATTAGAGGGTTTCAGCTCTGATTTGAGTGTCATTTGCAATAAATAGTTTATTTTAAAAGATTTTGTTATTTGCAATAGTTTATTTTAAATAATACTGTGTCATTTGCAATAAATAGTTTATTCTCAAAGGTGCTGTGTCCTTTGCAATATATAGTTTATTTTAAAAGATACTGTGTTATTTGCAATACATAGCTTCAATAGATACTGTGTCATTTGAAATACATTGTTTATTTTAAAAGATTCTGTGTCATTTGCAATAAATAGTTTATTTTCAAAGGTATTGTGTCCTTTGCAATAAATAGTTTATTTTCAAAGAACTGTGACCTTTGCAATAAATAGTTTATTTCAAAAGATTCTGTATCATTTGCAATACTTTCTTTTAAAAGATACTGTGTCATTTGCAATAAATAGTTTATTTTGAAAAATACTGTGTCCTTTGCAATAAATAGTTTATTTTAAAAGATACTGTGTCATTTGCAATAAATAGCTTTAATAGATACTGTGTCATTTGCAGTAAATAGTTTATTTTAAAAGATACTGTTTCATTTGCAGTAAATAGTTTATTTTCAAAGGTACTGTGTCCTTTGCAATAAAAAGTTTATTTTAAAAGATACTGTGTCCTTTGCAATAAATAGTTTAAATAGATACTGTGTCATTTGCAATAAATAGTTTATTTTATAAGATACTGTGTCCTTTGCAATAAGTAGTTTTAATAGATACTGTGTCATTTGCAATAAAACGTTTATTTCAAAAGATAATTTGTTATTTACAGTGAAGTTCAGAGTAAATTCTTGAAGGTTTGGCAAATGATTCACCCGATATCTTCTTCTTCTTCTTCTTCTTCTTCTTCTTCTTCTTCTTCTTCTTCTTCTTCTTCTTCTTCTTCTTCTTCTTCTTCTTCTTCTTCTTCTTCTTCTTTATTCGAATAGATTGGGAATGAAAGTGATTTAGATAATTATCGTGTTGTGTGATGGAAAGGTTTCCCTTTCCTACCTGTTTATGATTTTCAAATTCAAATGTAGCCTGCAAATATTTATATATATATATATTTATATTATATATATATATATATATATATATATATATATATATATATATATATATATATATATATATATATATATATATATGTATATATATATGTATATTTATATTATATATATATATATATATATATATATATATATATATATATATATATATATATATATATATATACATACATATACCAAAGGCACTTCCCCCAATTTTGGGGGGTAGCCGACAACAACAAGAAACAAAACAAAAAGGGGACCTCTACTCTCTACGTTCCTCCAGCCTAACCAGGGACCCAGCCGAGTTCAGCTGGTACTGCTAGGGTGCCACAGCCCAACCTCCCACATTTCCACCACAGATGAAGCTTCATACTGCTGAGTCCCCTACTGCTGCTACCTCCGCGGTCATCTAAGGCACCGGAGGAAGCAGCAGGGCCTACCGGAACTGCGTCACAATCGCTCGCCATTCATTCCTATTTCTAGCACGCTCTCTTGCCTCTCTCACATCTATCCTCCTATCACCCAGAGCTTTCTTCACACCATCCATCCACCCAAACCTTGGCCTTCCTCTTGTACTTCTCCCATCAACTCTTGCATTCACCACCTTCTTTAGCAGACAGCCATTTTCCATTCTCTCAACATGGCCAAACCACCTCAACACATTCATATCCACTCTAGCCGCTAACTCATTTCTTACACCCGTTCTCACCCTCACCACTTCGTTCCTAACCCTATCTACTCGAGACACACCAGCCATACTCCTCAGACACTTCATCTCAAACACATTCAATTTCTGTCTCTCCATCACTTTCATTCCCCACAACTCCGATCCATACATCACAGTTGGTACAATCACTTTCTCATATAGAACTCTCTTTACATTCATGCCCAATCCTCTATTTTTTACTACTCCCTTAACTGCCCCCAACACTTTGCAACCTTCATTCACTCTCTGACGTACATCTGCTTCCACTCCACCATTTGCTGCAACAACAGACCCCAAGTACTTAAACTGATCCACCTCCTCAAGTAACTCTCCATTCAACATGACATTCAACCTTGCACCACCTTCCCTTCTCGTACATCTCATAACCTTACTCTTACCCACATTAACTCTCAACTTCCTTCTCTCACACACCCTTCCAAATTCTGTCACTAGTCGGTCAAGCTTCTCTTCTGTGTCAGCTACCAGTACAGTATCATCCGCAAACAACAACTGATTTACCTCCCATTCATGATCATTCTCGCCTACCAGTTTTAATCCTCGTCCAAGCACTCTGGCATTCACCTCTCTCACCACTCCATCAACATACAAGTTAAACAACCACGGCGACATCACACATCCCTGTCTCAGCCCCACTCTCACCGGAAACCAATTGCTCACCTCATTTCCTATTCTAACACATGCTTTACTACCTGTGTAGAAACTTTTCACTGCTTGCAACAACCTTCCACCAACTCCATATAACCTCATCACATTCCACATTGCTTCCCTATCAACTCTATCATATGCTTTCTCCAGATCCATAAACGCAACATACACCTCCTTACCTTTTGCTAAATATTTCTCGCATATCTGCCTAACTGTAAAAATCTGATTCATACAACCCCTACCTCTTCTAAAACCACCCTGTACTTCCAAGATTGCATTCTCTGTTTTATCCTTAATCCTATTAATCAGTATTCTACCATACACTTTTCCAACTACACTCAACAAACTAATACCTCTTGAATTACAACACTCATGCACATCTCCCTTACCCTTATATAGTGGTACAATACAAGCACAGACCCAATCTACTGGTACCATTGACAATACAAAACACACATTAAACAATCTCACCAACCATTCAAGTACAGTCACACCCCCTTCCTTCAACATCTCAGCTTTCACACCATCCATACCCGATGCTTTTCCTACTCTCGTTTCATCTAGTGCTCTCCTCACTTCCTCTATTGTAATCTCTCTCTCATTCTCATCTCCCATCACTGGCACCTCAACACCTGGAACCGCAATTATATCTGCCTCCCTATCATCCTCAACATTCAGCAAACTTTCAAAATATTCCGCCCACCTTTTCCTTGCCTCCTCTCCTTTTAACAACCTTCCATTTCCATCTTTCACTGTTTCTTCAATTCTTGCGCCGGCCTTCCTTACTCTCTTCACTTCTTTCCAAAACTTCTTCTTATTCTCTTCATATGACTGACCCAGTCCCTGACCCCACCTCAGGTCAGCTGCCCTCTTTGCCTCACGTACCTTGCGCTTTACTTCCACCTTTTGCTCTCTATATTTTTCATACTTCTCTATACTATTACTCTGCAGCCATTCTTCAAAAGCCCTCTTTTTCTCTTCCACTTTTACCTTCACTCCTTCATTCCACCATTCACTGCCCTTCCTCATGCTGCCTCCAACAACCTTCTTGCCACATACATCACTTGCAATCCCAACAAAATTTTCTTTTGCTAACTTCCACTCCTCCTCTAAATTACCAGTTTCTCTTACTCTCACCTCGTCATATGCCATTTTCAACCTTTCCTGATATTTACTTTTTACCCCCGGTTTTATTAGCTCTTCAACCCTCACTAGCTCCCTTTTACATCCACCTACTCTATTCCCCCACTCTTTTGCTACAACTAATTTTCCTTCCACCAAAAAATGATCAGACATACCGTTAGCCATACCCCTAAACACGTGCACGTCTTTCAATCTTCCAAACATTCTTTTCGTTATCAACACATAATCCATTAATGCCCTTTCTACTACTCTTCCATTTGCCACTCTTACCCATGTATACTTATTTTTATCTTTCTTTTTAAAAAAGCTAGCACTTATTACCATCTCTTGTTCAACACACATATCTACCAGTCTCTCACCACTCTCATTTTCACCTGGTACGCCATATTTCCCAATGACACCTTCTACCTCTCCAGCACCCACTCTAGCATTTAAGTCACCCATAACAACTACATAATTCCTTCTACCCAGTCCTTCTACACACCTAGTTAATTGATTCCAGAACTCATTCCGCTCTTCTTCACTTTTCTCACTACCTGGCCCATACGCACTGACAAACGCCCAACATTCCCTACCCAACCTAACCCTTACCCACATTAACCTAGATGATATCTCCTTCCATTCCACTACTTTACCTGTCATCCATTCACTCAACAATAAAGCCACACCCTCTCTCGCTCTTCCCCTTTCAATCCCAGACACTCTACCAGACATTTCACCAAACATCACTTCACCCTTTCCTTTCATCTTTGTCTCACACAAGGCCAATACATCCATCCTTCTACTTCTAAACATACTTCCAATCTCACATCTTTTACTCTCTATCGTACTACATCCACGCACATTCAAACACCCCAAAACTAGAGTGCGGGGAGCAGTCACTCTCCCCCCAGCTCCATCTCTTTGTTGCTGTCTCACAGGATTTTCTATACAGGAGAGGGGGTTCCCAGCCCCCTCGTCCCGTCCCTTTTAGTCGCCTCTTACGACACGCAGGGATAACGTTGGCGCTATTCTAATTGTTTTATGCTTTGACCACCACTCAAAACACTACACTTATCAAATAGTATTCACCATCATACAGTACTAAGTCCACTAAAGGTGGAATAGTAACCAAACATCAATACGGGTGCAAAGTCAACTCAAGGGGACAAAGAAAATACCACAAAAATTTCCTTAATTTTAATACATAATATCTAGACAGAAATAACACCTGAACCACAATAATACATTAATAAATGATACACACTCAATCTTTACTCCCTGCAAAAGAAAACAATTACACAATTACAGAAAGGTCATCAACACATGTATACTAAATGGAGAGAGGGTCCAGAAAGGAGAAGGCCAACGAAAAGTGAGAACATCCTAACAAATACAAACTAAATATCCCTATCAAATTGACGATGGCTGGTTTGATTGAAAGGCTTTCACAAGCTCCACTAATGACGTCAGCTGACTATCACAGGTCGTGATCACGATACTTAAATAGGTATAAATACTATTACCTTGGGACAGAGAGGTCCCCTTGGCTTTTACTGAACCAAGGGCAGTACACAAAATGTAAGACGATATGAGTCCTTGCTGCAGAGAAAGGATATCCAAGAAGCTAATTAGCTTCACAATGTAGCTCTGCAATGGTGAGGAGTAAATAAGTTCCCACAGCAATCGTCGCGCCCTTCAAAGTTGGAGGCTCAGCAACACACTAAGGAACCATCCTCAAAAAAAGCCCCTCCAAAACTCCGTTCACGCAGGGGCGCAGCCACGTACCCCACACCACTTGAAAATATAAAACAGCCGTTACCCCATTATAAACACTAACATAACCACCAGTGAAAACACAAACTATTAAAGAGGGAAAACAATATGTCTACAGTATATTTAACCTTATACATCTATAAAAACTTAAATAATTTAGAAATATATAGCAATAATGTTACAATATATATATATATATATATATATATATATATATATATATATATATATATATATATATATACTGTATATATTTATATATATATATATATATATATATATATATATATATATATATATATATATATGTATATATATATGTATATATATATATATATATATATATATATATATATATATATATATATATATATATATGTATATATATATTTGTATACATGTATATATTTATATATATATATATATATATATATATATATATATATATATTTATATATATATATATGTATATATATATATATATAAATATATATATATATATATATATATATATATATATATATATATATATATATATATATATATATATATATATATATATATATATATATATAACGGAATTAATACATTGATAAGGTACGACCGAATACTGTAACGATGCATTCTTACTGCAGGTTTCCTTGGTGTTTCTTTCTCATATGATGGAAATACATAATTAACATACCTCACCGATTCAAGATTTTTCTAACGGCTGTACTTTTATTGTGCAGTGGGTACTTTCCTCTTGGTAAGGGTGGAAGAGCTTCTTCAGCTGTGGTAAGCAGTTCTTCTAGGGGAAGAACACTCCAAAATCAAACCATTGTTCTCTAGTCTTGGGTAGTGTCATAACCTCTGTACCATGGTCTTCCACTGTCATAGGTTAGAGTTCTTTTGCTTGAGGGTACATTCGGGCAAACTTTTTCTATCTAATTTCTCTTCCTCTTGTTTTGTTAAAGTTTTTATAGTTTATACTGGAAATATTTATTTTGATGTTACTATTCTTAAAAAAAGTTTATTTTTCCTTATTTCCTTTCCTCACTGGGCTATTTTCCCTGGTGGGGCCCCTTGGCGTATAGCATCCTGCTTTTCCAACTAGGGTTGTAGCTTAGCATTGAATAATAATAATAATGAAAATAATAATAGTAATAATACTTTCAAAGCGAGCTATAAGTGATTATTTTCCATCTTTGGAACTTGAGTAACCTTTCCCAGGACACTTGCCTTTGCAGAAGAGAATCTCGCACTGATAGGAAAAATATCTTTCATGGCACTGAGTGGTCTGATAAAGAGGAGTATTATGGTCCCTTGTCTGAGGGTACACTCAGGCACGCCATTCTATCTATTTCCCTATTTCCTCTCCTCTCTGTGCTATGTTTCCTGTTGGAGCCCTTGGGCTTATAGTATCCAGCTTTTTCAACTGCGGGTGTAGCTTAGCTATTATTATTATTATTATTATTATTAGCTAAGCTACAACCCTAGTAGGAAAAGGTAGATGCTGTAATCGCAAGGACTCCAACAGGGAAAAATAGCCCAGTGAGGAAATCATATAAGGAAATAAATGAACAATAGGACTAATAACAATCAACAACAACAACAATAATAATAATAATAATAATAATAATAATAATAATAATACTATTAATAATAATAATACGGCGGACATTAAATGAATGTTCTTATAATAGTCTCTTTCGAGTAAGCATTCTGCTGGACGGGAGTTCGAGACTCGCTCAAGTTTAATAGTATCGTGTAGTGTCTGCAACCTCACCATCCTTATGAGCTAAGTGGGAGCATCTATAGCCCATTTCTTTTAGCGAGGCATATTTGCACCGACTCGCAACGGTGCCCTTTTAGCTCAGAAAAGTTTCCAGATCGCTGATTGGTTAGAATTATCTTGTCCAACCAATCAGCGATCAGAAAACTTTTCCGAGCTAAAAGGGCACCCCTGCGAGTCGGTGCAAATATGCCTCGCTAAAAGAAATGGACTATAGGTCTTCCTTCCGAGTCATGGGCAGCTATTGCCTGGTCTTCCCTGGTCGTAGCTTGATGGAAACGGAGGTTTGAGAGCTGATTGTGTTTATATGTGGTCAGTCTTTAGGCCAATGTCCTGTCCCTTACCTCTGCCATTCAGGAGAGACCTTTAAACTATGTAAAGTGCAATAATATTTGTAACTTCTCTCTCTCTGTACTTGAATGCTTATCAACTTCTAATAATGCTGTATAATCATCAGCCATTAATTGACAGGAATAATTACAATCAATTCTTTTTAGTGAGGCAGATTTGCACCGACTCGCAGGGGTGCCCTTTTAGCTCGGAAAAGTTTCCCGATCGCTGATTGGTTGTACAAGATAATTCTAACCAATCAGATAGCAGGAAACTTTTCCGAGCTAAAAGGACACTGCTGCGAGTCAGTACAAATGCGCCTCATTAAAAAAAAAATTAGTATAGATGACGTTATAAAATGGATTTATAAAAATTCAATCTAAAGTGATTTAGCTTCGTAGAAAATTGCTTGTTCAAAGAAAAAGTGGAATACGCCGAGCGCGTCTGGTTTAGGGTAAGCTTAATGGGTAACCGCAAAAAGGAGAACTAATCTCATTCAATTGTCAACTGCAATAATTTTTTCCCGAGCTTAAGATAGATTTATGCCAGAAATGCTATTTTGAACTATACTCAATTTTTTTAATGAGACGCATTTGCACAGACTCGCAGCAGTGCCCTTTTAGCTCGGAAAAGTTTCCTGATCGCTGATTGGTTAGAATTATCTTGTTCAGCCAATCAGCGATCAGGAAACTTTTCCGAGCTAAAACGGCACCCCTGCGAGTTGGTGCCCATCTGCCTCACTAAAAAGTATTGACTATAGTGGGTCCTGTTTAGGGCCAATCAAAGACTGAATAGCTTCAGGTTTAAAGGTTTAAAGGTCGCTCATGAATGGCAGAGGCAAGGGACAGTGACATTGCCCTATCAAGCAGGACAATGCCCTAGAGACTGCCCATATATTATATGATCAGCGCCCAAACCTCCTCTCCACCCACGCTAAGACCAGGGAGGGCCAGGCAGTGGCTGCTGCTGACTCAGCAGATAGACCTATAGGCTCCCCCAAACCCCCCAAACTTAGCTCACAAAGATGGTAAGGTTGCAGACACTAATGGCACTAACGAGTCTGAGCGGGACTCGAATCCCCGACTGGCAAACACCAGGCAGAGACGTTACCAATCGGGCCACAGCAATCTGTTGCCATACATATGGGAATTATGGCAAATGAGGGAAAACCCTCAGAGCTAATTACCTACGAGAGTTAATCTCTCTAACCACGACCCTACACTGTTAAATATTAGCCTCCTGGCTAGTACAGTGGTAACGTGTTTGCCTCGCATTCGCTTGGCAAGAGATCGATCCCCGCCCAGGGCTGTGAGTTTAAACTGTTTACTGGGGAGGCTACTGCTGTGGTAGGGCACCACAGTGGGGGGGTTGGGCTTGCCCGGCTGACGTTCTGGTGAGCATATATTCTGATGGAACTGGAACTGAAACCAGACACCTTTAACCTTTAAAAGAAACGGTAAAAAATCCTGGAATTAATTTCCCCAGACATTTACCGTTTTAAAAACGGATATATTAACGTAAAGGTTAAAACATAATAACAAAGTAAGGTAAAAAATTACGGTCATTATTATTATTATTATTATTATTATTATTATTATTTGCTAGGCTACAATCCTAGTTGGAAAAGCAGGATGCAATAAGCCCACGGGCTCCAGCAGGGAAAATAGCCCAGTGGCGAAAGGAAACAAGGAAAAATAAAATATTTTAAGAACAGTAACATTAAAATAAATATCCTATATAAACTATAACAATTTTAACGAAACAAGAAGAGAAATTAGATAGAATAATGTTCTCGAGTGTACCCCT
>NC_090739.1:131309655-131332155 GCF_036898095.1 Palaemon carinicauda
ACATAAAAGTTACGCAAATGGATACGCAAATAACGTGCGCACGCAATTAGGTCACATAAAAGTTACGCAAATGAATACGCAAATAACGTGCGCACGCAATTAGGTCACATAAAAGTTACGCAAATGGATACGCTCATAACGTACGCACGCAATTAGGTCTCATAAAAGTTACGCAGATGAATACGCAAATAACGTACGCACGCAATTAGGTCTCATAAAAGTTACGCAGATGAATACGCAAATAACGTACGCACGCAATTAGGTCACATAAAAGTTACGCAGATGAATACGCAAATAACGTACGCACGCAATTAGGTCACATAAAAGTTACGCAGATGAATACGCAAATAACGTACGCACGCAATTAGGTCTCATAAAAGTTACGCAGATGGATACGCAAATAACGTGCGCACGCAATTAGGTCTCATAAAAGTTACGCAGATGAATACGCAAATAACGTGCGCACGCAATTAGGTCACATAAAAGTTACGCAAATGGATACGCAAATAACGTGCGCACGCAATTAGGTCACATAAAAGTTACGCAAATGGATACGCAAATAACGTGCGCACGCAATTAGGTCACATAAAAGTTACGCAAATGGATACGCAAATAACGTGCGCACGCAATTAGGTCACATAAAAGTTACGCAAATGGATACGCAAATAACGTGCGCACGCAATTAGGTCACATAAAAGTTACGCAAATGGATACGCAAATAACGTGCGCACGCAATTAGGTCTCATAAAAGTTACGCAGATGAATACGCAAATAACGTACGCACGCAATTAGGTCACATAAAAGTTACGCAGATGAATACGCAAATAACGTACGCACGCAATTAGGTCACATAAAAGTTACGCAGATGAATACGCAAATAACGTACGCACGCAATTAGGTCACATAAAAGTTACGCAGATGGATACGCAAATAACGTACGCACGCAATTAGGTCTCATAAAAGTTACGCAGATGAATACGCAAATAACGTACGCACGCAATTAGGTCTCATAAAAGTTACGCAGATGAATACGCAAATAACGTACGCACGCAATTAGGTCACATAAAAGTTACACAAATGAATACGCAAATAACGTACGCACGCAATTAGGTCACATAAAAGTTACGCAGATGAATTCGCAAATAACGTACGCACGCAAATAGGTCACATAAAAGTTACGCAAATAATGTACGCACGCAAATAGGTCACATAAAAGTTACGCAAATATGATTAGTGTATTATAGCATACTTATAAGGAAAATATCACATGCCTAGGATCTATGATTTAATACTTCATACGTCAGAATTTTTTTTAATGTGACTTTGAAAGAGAAGTAATGGCTGGGGTATGCTCTTGAATTATGACTGACGTCTTACTGAAATTTAGTTACAGCATTTCAGCGAAACTTATACTGTACAATGGCAGCCCGCTACTTCTTTTACCATCTTGCTGTGTAACCTCTTTTAATTTTTACTTCATAGTGCTGATATTGGGTTTTCTCTAGAAGCACCGTCGTGTTAAATGGCCCCCTAGGGCTCAAAGCCAGGCTATTATTATTATTATTATTATTATTATTATTATTATTATTATTATTATTATTATTATTATTATTATTACTACTTGCTAAGCCACAACCCTGGTTGGAAAAGCAGGATGTTATAAGCCCAGGGGCTCCAACAGGGGAAATAGCTCAGTGAGGAAAGGAAACAAGGAAAAATAAAATATCTTAAGTAGAGCAACAATATCAAGATAAGTATCACTTTATAAACTATAAAAACTCCAATAAAACAAGAGGAAGAGAAATAAGATATAATATAGAACAGTGTGCCCGAGTGTACCCTCAAGCAAGAAAACTCTAACCCAAGACAATGGAACACTATGGTACAGAGGCTATGGCACTACACAAGATTAGAGAACAATGGTTTGATTTTGGAGTGTCCTTCTCCTAGAAAAGCTGCTTAACATAGCGAAAGAGTCTCTTCTACCCTAACAAAGACGAAAGTGGCCACAGTGCAGTAAGAAGAATTGTTTGGTAATCTCTGTGTTGTCAGGTGTATGAGGACAGAGGAGAATATATAAAGAATATGCCAGACTATTCGATGTGTAAGTGTGTAGGCAAAGGGAAAATGGACCGTAACCAGAGAGAAGGATCCAATCTATTATGGCTTAAATTAATAAATTTGATAAATGCAACCCATTTTCATTTAGATGAATACCAAGGACTCGGCCAAAATAAGCTCCATTATGAATCGTCCTTATCAGCTTGACTGGTTTTATTTTTCTTATCCGGAGATATTCTTAGCGATTTACATTATTATTATTATTATTATTATTATTAAATGCTAAGCTACAACCCTAGTTGGAAAAGCAGGATGCTATAAGCCCAGCGGCCCCAACAGGGAAAATAGCCCAGTGAGGAAAGGAAACAAGGAAAAATAAAATATTTTAAGAATAGTAACATCAAAATAAATATTTTCTGTATAATCTATAAAAACTTTAACAAAACAAGAGGAAGAGAAACTAGATAGAACAGTGTGCCGAGTGTACCCTCAAGCAAGAGATCTCTAACCCAAGACAGTGGAAGACCTTGGTACAGAGGCTATGGCACTACCCATGACTAGAGAATGATGGTTTGATTTTGGAGTGTCTTTGGAAAAAGATTCGGTAGAAGTGTGACGAGCCAAGTGTAGGCTGTGACTCAAAAGCGGGATGAATTCAACTGAGTACTTTATTATAGACACATCGAGTGTATATACACACTAGGTCCCGGCAAGAAGGTCACAAAATACCACATGCTATTTCTTGTCCAACCGGCAACCGGTTCTGTTAACAGTTAACAATGAGAAATAGTCAGACAGGTTGATGGAAGTTGCTGTCAGTGCGAGGGGAGAGCGAAGATACAAAGGATAATAGATACAAAAAGAGAAATGTCGTTACTATGTACGATCGTTTGACACACGGGTGGTAGAGAATCTAGTCATCTTAGCTTGGTTAGATGCAAGGGACAGATTGTTGTGCTATTTCATAGTTTAATTGAGACCAAACATATACACAAGCATGATCAGCGGCCCACATAAGACCAAGGGGAACAGACAATGGCTGCGAATTACCCCGATATTAGGTCAGTTTCCCCCCCCCCTCCCTACCGTGTTTGTCAGTGAAGTATATTAAGTTATAAGTTAGACTCGTATTGCGAATGGTCTGTAATTGACCGAATTATATATCCCCAAGATTTTGATTTTGAAATCGAGTTTCTAATTCTGGGGTTGGGAAGACATGGATTAATATTTTATTATATATCCACAAGATTTTGATTTTGGAATCGAGTTCCTAATTTTGGGGTTGGGAAGACATGGATTAATATTTTATTATATATCCACAATATTTTGATTTTGGAATCGAGTTCCTAATTTTGGGGTTGGGAAGACATGGATTAATATTTTATTATATATCCACAAGATTTTGATTTTGGAATCGAGTTCCTAATTTTGGGGTTGGGAAGACATGGATTAATATTTTATTATATATCCACAAGATTTTGATTTTGGAATCGAGTTCCTAATTTTGGGGTTGGGAAGACATGGATTAATATTTTATTATATATCCACAAGATTTTGATTTTGGAATCGAGTTCCTAATTTTGGGGTTGGGAAGACATGGATTAATATTTTATTATATATCCACAATATTTTGATTTTGGAATCGAGTTCCTAATTTTGGGGTTGGGAAGACATGGATTAATATTTTATTATATATCCCCAAGATTTTGATTTTGGAATCGAGTTCCTAATTTTGGGGTTGGGAAGACATGGATTAATATTTTATTATATATCCCCAAGATTTTGATTTTGGAATCGAGTTCCTAATTTTGGGGTTGGGAAGACATGGATTAATATTTTATTATATATCCCCAAGATTTTGATTTTGGAATCGAGTTCCTAATTTTGGGGTTGGGAAGACATGGATTAATATTTTATTATATATCCCCAAGATTTTGATTTTGGAATCGAGTTCCTAATTTTGGGGTTGGGAAGACATGGATTAATATTTTATTATATATCCCCAAGATTTTGATTTTGGAATCGAGTTTCTAATTCTGATGTTGGGAAGACATAGATTAATATTTTATTATATATCCACAATATTTTGGTTTTGGAATCGAGTTCCTAATTTTGGGGTTGGGAAGACATGGATTAATATTTTATTATATATCCCCAAGATTTTGATTTTGGAATCGAGTTCCTAATTTTGGGGTTGGGAAGACATGGATTAATATTTTATTATATATCCCCAAGATTTTGATTTTGGAATCGAGTTCCTAATTTTGGGGTTGGGAAGACATGGATTAATATTTTATTATATATCCCCAAGATTTTGATTTTGGAATCGAGTTCCTAATTTTGGGGTTGGGAAGACATGGATTAATATTTTATTATATATCCCCAAGATTTTGATTTTGGAATCGAGTTCCTAATTTTGGGGTTGGGAAGACATGGATTAATATTTTATTATATATCCCTAAGATTTTGATTTTGGAATCGAGTTCCTAATTTTGGGGTTGGGAAGACATGGATTAATATTTTATTATATATCCCTAAGATTTTGATTTTGGAATCGAGTTCCTAATTTTGGGGTTGGGAAGACATGGATTAATATTTTATTATATATCCACAATATTTTGATTTTGGAATCGAGTTCCTAATTTTGGGGTTGGGAAGACATGGATTAATATTTTATTATAAATCCCCAAGATTTTGATTTTGGAATCGAGTTCCTAATTTTGGGGTTGGGAAGACATGGATTAATATTTTATTATAAATCCCCAAGATTTGGATTTTGGAATTGAGTTTCTAATTCTGATGTTGGGAAGACATAGATTAATATTTTATTATATATCCACAATATTTTGATTTTGGAATTGAGTTCCTAATTTTGGGGTTGGGAAGACATGGATTAATATTTTATTATATATCCCCAAGATTTTGATTTTGGAATTGAGTTCCAAATTTTGGGGTTGGGAAGACATGGATTAATATTTTATTATATATCCCCAAGATTTTGATTTTGGAATCGAGTTCCAAATTTTGGGGTTGGGAAGACATGGATTAATATTTTATTATATATCCCCAAGATTTTGATTTTGGAATCGAGTTCCTAATTTTGGGGTTGGGAAGACATGGATTAATATTTTATTATATATCCACAATATTTTGATATTGGAATCGAGTTCCCAATTTTGGGGTTGGGAAGACATGGATTAATATTTTATTATATATCCACAATATTTTGATTTTGGAATCGAGTTCCCAATTTTGGGGTTGGGAAGACATGGATTAATATTTTATTATATATCCCCAAGATTTTGATTTTGGAATCGAGTTCCTAATTTTGGGGTTGGGAAGACATGGATTAATATTTTATTATATATCCCCAAGATTTTGATTTTGGAATCGAGTTCCTAATTTTGGGGTTGGGAAGACATGGATTAATATTTTATTATATATCCCCAAGATTTTGATTTTGGAATCGAGTTCCTAATTTTGGGGTTGGGAAGACATGGATTAATATTTTATTATATATCCCCAATATTTTGATTTTGGAATCGAGTTTCTAATTCTGATGTTGGGAAGACATAGATTAATATTTTATTATATATCCCCAATATTTTGATTTTGGAATCGAGTTCCTAATTTTGGGGTTGGGAAGACATGGATTAATATTTTATTATATATCCCCAAGATTTTGATTTTGGAATCGAGTTCCTAATTTTGGGGTTGGGAAGACATGGATTAATATTTTATTATATATCCCCAAGATTTTGATTTTGGAATCGAGTTCCTAATTTTGGGGTTGGGAAGACATGGATTAATATTTTATTATATATCCCCAAGATTTTGATTTTGGAATCGAGTTCCTAATTTTGGGGTTGGGAAGACATGGATTAATATTTTATTATATATCCCCAAGATTTTGATTTTGGAATCGAGTTCCTAATTTTGGGGTTGGGAAGACATGGATTAATATTTTATTATATATCCCTAAGATTTTGATTTTGGAATCGAGTTCCTAATTTTGGGGTTGGGAAGACATGGATTAATATTTTATTATATATCCACAATATTTTGATTTTGGAATCGAGTTCACTAATTTTGGGGTTGGGAAGACATGGATTAATATTTTATTATATATCCACAATATTTTGATTTTGGAATCGAGTTCACTAATTTTGGGGTTGGGAAGACATGGATTAATATTTTATTATATATCCCCAAGATTTTGATTTTGGAATCGAGTTCCTAATTTTGGGGTTGGGAAGACATGGATTAATATTTTATTATATATCCCCAAGATTTTGATTTTGGAATCGAGTTCCTAATTTTGGGGTTGGGAAGACATGGATTAATATTTTATTATATATCCCCAAGATTTTGATTTTGGAATCGAGTTCCTAATTTTGGGGTTGGGAAGACATGGATTAATATTTTATTATATATCCCCAAGATTTTGATTTAGGAATCGAGTTCCTAATTTTGGGGTTGGGAAGACATGGATTAATATTTTATTATATATCCCCAAGATTTTGATTTAGGAATCGAGTTCCTAATTTTGGGGTTGGGAAGACATGGATTAATATTTTATTATATATCCCCAAGATTTTGATTTTGGAATCGAGTTCCTAATTTTGGGGTTGGGAAGACATGGATTAATATTTTATTATATATCCCCAAGATTTTGATTTTGGAATCGAGTTCCTAATTTTGGGGTTGGGAAGACATGGATTAATATTTTATTATATATCCCCAAGATTTTGATTTTGGAATCGAGTTCCTAATTTTGGGGTTGGGAAGACATGGATTAATATTTTATTATATATCCCCAAGATTTTGATTTTGGAATCGAGTTCCTAATTTTGGGGTTGGGAAGACATGGATTAATATTTTATTATATATCCCCAAGATTTTGATTTTGGAATCGAGTTCCTAATTTTGGGGTTGGGAAGACATGGATTAATATTTTATTATATATCCCCAAGATTTTGATTTTGGAATCGAGTTCCTAATTTTGGGGTTGGGAAGACATGGATTAATATTTTATTATATATCCCCAAGATTTTGATTTTGGAATCGAGTTCCTAATTTTGGGGTTGGGAAGACATAGATTAATATTTTATTATATATCCACAATATTTTGATTTTGGAATCGAGTTCCTAATTTTGGGGTTGGGAAGACATGGATTAATATTTTATTATATATCCCCAAGATTTTGATTTTGGAATCGAGTTCCTAATTTTGGGGTTGGGAAGACATGGATTAATATTTTATTATATATCCCCAAGATTTTGAAGACATGGATTAATATTTTATTATATATCCCCAAGATTTTGATTTTGGAATCGAGTTCCTAATTTTGGGGTTGGGAAGACATGGATTAATATTTTATTATATATCCACAATATTTTGATTTTGGAATCGAGTTTCTAATTCTGATGTTGGGAAGACATAGATTAATATTTTATTATATATCCACAATATTTTGATTTTGGAATCGAGTTCCTAATTTTGGGGTTGGGAAGACATGGATTAATATTTTATTATATATCCACAATATTTTGATTTTGGAATTGAGTTCCTAATTTTGGGGTTGGGAAGACATGGATTAATATTTTATTATATATCCCCAAGATTTTGATTTAGGAATCGAGTTCCTAATTTTGGGGTTGGGAAGACATGGATTAATATTTTATTATATATCCCCAAGATTTTGATTTAGGAATCGAGTTCCTAATTTTGGGGTTGGGAAGACATGGATTAATATTTTATTATATATCCCCAAGATTTTGATTTTGGAATCGAGTTCCTAATTTTGGGGTTGGGAAGACATGGATTAATATTTTATTATATATCCCCAAGATTTTGATTTTGGAATCGAGTTCCTAATTTTGGGGTTGGGAAGACATGGATTAATATTTTATTATATATCCCCAAGATTTTGATTTTGGAATCGAGTTCCTAATTTTGGGGTTGGGAAGACATGGATTAATATTTTATTATATATCCCCAAGATTTTGATTTTGGAATCGAGTTCCTAATTTTGGGGTTGGGAAGACATGGATTAAAATTTTATTATATATCCACAATATTTTGATTTTGGAATCGAGTTCCTAATTTTGGGGTTGGGAAGACATGGATTAATATTTTATTATATATCCCCAAGATTTTGATTTTGGAATCGAGTTCCTAATTTTGGGGTTGGGAAGACATGGATTAATATTTTATTATATATCCACAATATTTTGATTTTGGAATCGAGTTCCTAATTTTGGGGTTGGGAAGACATGGATTAATATTTTATTATATATCCCCAAGATTTTGATTTTGGAATCGAGTTCCTAATTTTGGGGTTGGGAAGACATGGATTAATATTTTATTATATATCCCCAAGATTTTGATTTTGGAATCGAGTTCCTAATTTTGGGGTTGGGAAGACATGGATTAATATTTTATTATATATCCACAATATTTTGATTTTGGAATCGAGTTTCTAATTCTGATGTTGGGAAGACATAGATTAATATTTTCTTCGTTATTGTCTCTTTATTATTGTATTTTGAAATTATAAGAAAATAAAAATTTAGATAAACACCAGACAAGGGTCATACTCAGTGAAAATAAAATGGGCATATAAAGAATGGACTTTTGATTGAAATAATAGACAAGATGTTGAATAATTAAACACCTAAATAATTAAGCAATTATCGGTGGCAATATATAAGGCCAATTAGTTTCTGTGAACAACGTTAATTTACATTATTTGGAGCAAGATAAAGGCTTATCTATAACCGATAAATTATTTTGAAAATGACCACCTGTAACGAACTTCACCTCGATGGATTTATTTCATTATAAATTCCTTTGAAGCTAATTTCATTCTTTTAACGTTATATTCACAGGGGACAAGATTAAATTTATTATTTTAATGGTACTGGGTTATCGACAGACAGTATTTTTGAAGGCTTTTGAAACGAAAAATAATTTCATGTACAAGCTGAATGCACTGTAGGCCTATCTATAAAAACGCCAATGTCACAAGTTAAAAAGAAATTGTAGCAAATTTATTTATTTATTTTATTTTTTTTTTCTTTATGTGCTTTTTCGAACTATATGGCACCGCGTTGTAACAGATCAAATTTTTTTTTATGTGTTGTTGCATTATTCTTATTATATTTTTATCTCTGTTTTTGTAATTCTTATTTTTATGTTGTTAAATTCATGGTCGTTTGCACTCTAAATTATGATGAAAGTAATTCATATTATGATAATTCAGAAAATGAATAAATTCGTTAATAGAATAAGATTGCTTATTATTATTATTATTATTATTATTATTATTATTATTATTATTATTGTTATTTTTGTTGTTGTTGTTGTTGGTTGTAAATTTATCATGTTATGATAATTCAGAAAATGATTAAATGCGAGAATAGAAAAAGATTATTTATTATTATTATTATTATTGTTGTTATTATTATTATTATTATTATATTATTATTATTACTGTTATTATTATTGTTTCTTTTTAGAGTGATGTTATGTTTACTTTTTCTTGTTATCTATAGACGTACATTCCTGCGAAACGAACCAACACTCATTTACTTTCCATATCTGCTTCAATTAAAAAGAAAAGTCAAAAGAAGATGGGTTAAATAAAATGTAGTTTAATATAAAAAAAAGTCTTCGAGAAAATAAATTTCGATTTACCCAGACACATCGACAAAACATTTATTTTACCCAGAATCATCGACAAAAGGACTATTGGTATACGCAGACTCGCCGGAAAATAAGAATGATCTATCGAAACTCTGAGGCCAAAGAACACTCGTCTAAAAAGAACTTATGATTTACACAGACTTCGACAAAAAGTTTGATTCACTAAGACTCATTATAGAAAAAAAAAAAAGAGAAAAAACTTCTTGCATAGCCAGAGTCACCGAAAAACGAGACTCTTCAACTAAAGAAAGCTTGATCTATCGAGACTCATCATCAAAACATCTGTTAACATGAGAACGTTTGATCTATCCAGATTGATCGAAAAAAACGTGTTGTTATACCCAGTCTAATCGAAAAAAACGTGTTGTTATACCCAGTCTGATCGAAAAAAAAGTTTTGATCTTCCCAGACTGATCGAAAAAAAAAGTTTTGATCTTCCCAGACTGATCGAAGAAACCGTTTGGATCTTCCCTGACTGATCCAAAAAAAAAAACGTGTTGTTATACCCAGTCTGATAAAAAAAAGTTTTGGGGTACCCTGACTCATAAAAAAGAACATTTGATTTAGTCCGACTCATCATCGAAAAAAAAAAAATGCTTGATTTACTCAGACTCATCGAAAAAAGAACGTTTAATCTTCCCACACTCATTGAAGAAAAGTGTTTGACCTACAAAGACTGTTAACAAACGAAAGCTTCATTTAATCAGAATATTCTTCAGAAGAACATTCAGTCTACACAGACTCATGGACAGAATGCTTTTTCTGCCCCCAACTCATTCACAAAAGAATATTTAATTTACCCTTTAGCAAACTCAAGACTTGTGTAGGATTTTAAGCCGGAGAGAAAATGCGCTTAAAGGCACAGCCCAGTCAGTATTAAGGAGGCTTTTGAAACAATTTGGCTGCTTGCAAGCGTTTTAATTACCTGCCTTGATTTTTTGTTTTTATTTTTACGTTGAGTAACTTCTCAGTCATTCATGTTTAAACAGAGGAAAAAAATTAACTCTAGGAGCAGCTGTCGTTAACGAGAAACGGATTCAACTCGTCTTGGAATCTCCGTCATAGTTTCACAAGGACCAATTGTTTGTTGAGGCCGGTTATTGTGTAGCTGGGTGTATCGACAATTCTCTTTTTATTATGATGCAATATTGTTCTTGATGGGTCTGTTTCCAAACCTATGCTGGTACCAGTCCCTGATAATTGGGAAGGCTGGTCTCAGGCCCTGATGAATTGAAAAGGCCTAGTTGCAGTCCTTGGTAATCAGGAAGGCTGGTCTCAGTCCCTGATAATTGGGAAGGCTGGTCTCAGGCCCTGATGAATTGAAAAGGCCTAGTTGCAGTCCTTGATAATTGGGAAGGCTTGTCTCAGTCCGTAATAATTGGGAATGTTGGTCTCAGTCTCTGATAATTTGGAAGGCTGGTCTCAGGCTCTGATGAATTGAAAAGGCATAGTTGCAGTCCTTGATAATTGGGAAGGCTGGTCTCAGTCCCTGATAATTTGGAAAGCTGGTCTCAGTCCCTGATAATATTGGAAGGCAGGTCTCAGGCCCTGATTAATTGAAAATGCCTAGTTGCAGTCCTTGATAATCGGGAAGGCTGGTCTCATTCCCTGATAATTGGGAAGGCTGGTCTCAGGCCTTGATAATTGGGAAGGCTGGTCTCAGTCCCTGATAATATTGGAAGCCTGGTCTCAGTACCTGATAATATTGGAAGGCTGGTCTCAGGCCCTGATTAATTGAAAAGGCCTAGTTGCATCCCTTGATAATTGGGAAGGCTGATCTCAGTCCCTGATAATTGGGAAGGCTGGTCTCAGTCCCTGATAATATTGGAAGGCTGGTCTCAGTCCCTGATAATTGGGAAGGCTGGTCTCAGTCCCTGATAATTGGGAAGGCTGGTCTCAATCCCTGATAATTGGGAAGGTTGGTCTCAGTCCCTGATAATATTGGAAGGCTGGTCTCAGGCCCTGATGAGGTGAAAAGGCCTAGTTGCAGTCCTTGGTAATCGGGAAGGCTTTTCTCAGTCCCTAATAATTGGGAAGGCTGGTCTCACTCCTTGATAATTGGGAAGGCTGGTCTCAGTCCCTGATAATTGGGAAGGTTGGTCTCAATCCCTGATAATTGGGAAGGCTGGTCTCAGTCCCTGATAATATTGGAAGGCTGGTCTCAGGCCCTGATGAATTGAAAAGGCTTAGTTGCATCCCTTGATAATTGGGAAGGCTGATCTCAGTCCCTGATAATTGGGAAGGCTGGTCTCAGGCCCTGATTAATTGAAAATGCCTAGTTGCATCCTTTGATAATTGGGAAGGCTGATCTCAGTCCCTGATAATTGGGAAGGCTGGTCTCAGTCCCTGATAATATTGGAAGGCTGGTCTCAGTCCCTGATAATTGGGAAGGCTGGTCTCAGTCCCTGATAATTGGGAAGGCTGGTCTCAGTCCCTGATAATTGGGAAGGTTGGTCTCAATCCCTGATAATTGGGAAGGTTGGTCTCAGTCCCTGATAATATTGGAACGCTGGTCTCAGGCCCCGATGAGTTGAAAAGGCCTAGTTGCAGTCCTTGGTAATCAGGAAGGCTGGTCTCAGTCCCTAATAATTGGGAAGGCTGGTCTCATTCCCTGATAATATTGGAAGTCTGGTCTCAGTTCCTGATAATATTGGAAGGCTGGTCTCAGTCCCTAATAATTGGGAAGGCTGGTTTCATTCCCTGATAATATTGGAAGGCTGGCCTCAGTTCCTGATAATATTGGAAGGCTGGTCTCAGTCCCTAATAATTGGGAAGGCTGGTCTCATTCCCTGATAATATTGGAAGGCTGGTCTCAGTACCTGATAATATTGGAAGGCTGATCTCAGTCCCTGATAATTGGGAAGGCTGGTCTCATTCCCTGATAATATTGGAAGGCTGGTCTCAGTTCCTGATAATATTGGAAGGCTGATCTCAGTCCCTGATAATTGGGAAGGCTGGTCTCAGGCCCTGATTAATTGAAAATGCCTAGTTCCATCCCTTGATAATTGGGAAGGCTGATCTCAGTCCCTTATAATTGGGAAGGCTGGTCTCAGTCCCTGATAATATTGGAAGGCTGGTCTCAGTCCCTGATAATTGGGAAGGCTGGTCTCAGTCTCTGATAATTGGGAAGGCTGGTCTCAGTCTCTGATAATTGGGAAGGCTGGTCTCAGTCCCTGATGATTGGGAAGGTTGGTCTCAATCCCTGATAATTGGGAAGGTTGGTCTCAGTCCCTGATAATATTGGAAGGCTGGTCTCAGGCCTGATGAGTTGAAAAGGCCTAGTTGCAGTCCTTGGTAATCGGGAAGGCTGGTCTCAGTCCCTAATAATTGGGAAGGCTGGTCTCAGGCCCTGATAATTGGGAAGGCTGGTCTCAGTCCCTGATAATTGGGAAGGTTGGTCTCAATCCCTGATAATTGGGAAGGCTGGTCTCAGTCCCTGATAATATTGGAAGGCTGGTCTCAGGGCCTGATGAATTGAAAAGGCCTAGTTGCATCCCTTGATAATTGGGAAGGCTGATCTCAGTCCCTTATAATTGGGAAGGCTGGTCTCAGGCCCTGATTAATTGAAAATGCCTAGTTGCATCCCTTGATAATTGGGAAGGCTGATCTCAGTCCCTGATAATTGGGAAGGCTGGTCTCAGTCCCTGATAATATTGGAAGGCTGGTCTCAGTCCCTGATAATTAGGAAGGCTGGTCTCAGTCCCTGATAATTGGGAAAGTTGGTCTCAATCCCTGATAATTGGGAAGGTTGGTCTCAGTCCCTGATAATATTGGAAGGCTGGTCTCAGGCCCTGATGAGTTGAAAAGGCCTAGTTGCAGTCCTTGGTAATCGGAAAGGCTGGTCTCAGTCCCTAATAATTTGGAAGGCTGGTCTCAGGCCTTGATAATTGGGAAGGCTGGTCTCAGTCCCTAATAATATTGGAAGGCTGGTCTCAGTCCCTGATAATATTGGAAGGCTGGTCTCAGGCCCTGATTAATTGAAAATGCCTTGTTGCATCCCTTGATAATTGGGAAGGGTGATCTCAGTCCCTGATAATTGGGAAGGCTGGTCTCAGTCCCTGATAATATTGGAAGGCTGGTCTCAGTCCCTGATAATTGGGAAGGCTGGTCTCAGTCCCTGATAATTAGGAAGGCTGGTCTCAGTCCCTGATGATTGGGAAGGTTGGTCTCAATCCCTGATAATTGGGAAGGTTGGTCTCAGTCCCTGATAATATTGGAAGGCTGGTCTCAGGCCCTGATGAGTTGAAAAGGCCTAGTTGCAGTCCTTGGTAATCGGGAAGGCTTTTCTCAGTCCCTAATAATTGGGAAGGCTGGTCTTAGTCCCTGATAATTGGGAAGGCTGGTCTCAGTCCCTGATAATTGGGAAGGTTGGTCTCAATTCCTGATAATTGGGAAGGCTGGTCTCAGTCCCTGGTAATATTGGAAGGCTGGTCTCATGCCCTGATGAATTGAAAAGGCCTAGTTGCATCCCTTGATAATTGGGAAGGCTGATCTCAGTCCCTGATAATTGGGAAGGCTGGTCTCAGGCCCTGATTAATTGAAAATGACTAGTTGCATCCCTTGATAATTAGGAAAGCTGATCTTATTCCCTGATAATTGGGAAGGCTGGTCTCAGTCCCTGATAATATTGGAAGGCTGGTCTCAGTCCCTGATAATTGGGAAGGCTGGTATCAGTCCTTGATAATCGGGAAGGCTGGTCTCAGTCCCTGATAATTGGGAAGGTTGGTCTCAATCCCTGATAATTGGGAAGGTTGGTCTCAGTCCCTGATAATATTGGAAGGATGGTCTCAGGCCCCGATGAGTTGAAAAGGCCTAGTTGCAGTCCTTGGTAATCGGGAAGGCTGGTCTCAGTCCCTAATAATTGGGAAGGCTGGTGTCATTCCCTGATAATATTGGAAGTTTGGTCTCAGTTCCTGATAATATTGGAAGGCTGGTCTCAGGCCCTCATTAATTGAAAATGCCTAGTTGCAGTCCTTGATAATCGGGAAGGCTGGTCTCATTCCCTGATAATTGGGAAGGCTGGTCTCAGGCCTTGATAATTGGGAAGGGTGATCTCAGTCACTGATAATATTGGAAGGCTGGTCTCAGTCCCTGATAATATTGGAAGGCTGGTCTCAGGCCCTGATTAATTGAAAATGCGTAGTTGCATCCCTTGATAATTGGGAAGGCTGATCTCAGTCCCTTATGATTGGGAAGGCTGGTCTCAGTCCCTGATAATATTGGAAGGCTGGTCTCAGTCCCTCATAATTGGGAAGGCTGGTCTCAGTCCCTGATGATTGGGAAGGTTGGTCTCAATCCCTGATAATATTGGAAGGCTGGTCTCAGTCCCTGATAATATTGGAAGGCTGGTGTCAGGCCCTGATGAGGTGAAAAGGCCTAGTTGCAGTCCTTGGTAATCGGGAAGGCTTTTCTCAGTCCCTAATAATCGGGAAGGCTGGTCTCAGTTCCTGATAATATTGGAAGGCTGGTCTCAGGCCCTCATTAATTGAAAATGCCTTGTTGCAGTCCTTGATAATCGGGAAGGCTGATCTCATTCCTTGATTATTGGGAAGGCTGGTCTCAGTCCCTGATAATTGGGAAGGTTGGTCTCAATCCCTGATAATTAGGAAGGCTGGTCTCAGTCCCTGATAATTGGGAAGGCTGGTCTCAGGCCCTGATTAATTGAAAATGCCTAGTTGCATCCCTTGATAATTGGGATGGCTGGTCTCAGTCCCTGATAATTGGGAAAGTTGGTCTCAATCCCTGATAATTGGGAAGGTTGGTCTCAGTCCCTGATAATATTGGAAGGCTGTTCTCAGGCCCTGATGAGTTGAAAAGGCTTAGTTGCAGTCCTTGGTAATCGGGAAGGCTTTTCTCAGTCCCTAATAATTGGGAAGGCTGGTCTCAGTCCCTGATAATTGGGAAGGGTGGTCTCAGTCCCTGATAATTGGGGAGGTTGGTCTCAATCCCTGATAATTGGGAAGGTTGGTCTCAGTCCCTGATAATATTGGAAGGCTGGTCTCAGGCCCTGATGAGTTGAAAAGGCCTAGTTGCAGTCCTTGGTAATCGGGAAGGCTGGTATCAGTCCCTGATAATTGGGAAGGCTGGTCTCAGACCCTGATGAATTGAAAAGGCCTAGTTGCATCCCTTGATAATTGGTAAGGCTGATCTCAGTCCCTGATAATTGGGAAGGCTGGTCTCAGTCCCTGATAATTGGGAAGGCTGGTCTCAGCCCCTCATAATTGGGAAGGCTGGTCTCAGTCCCTGATAATTGGGAAGGTTGGTCTCAGTCCCTGATAATATTGGAAGGCTGGTCTCAGGCCTGATGAGTTGAAAAGGCCTAGTTGCAGTCCTTGGTGATCGGGAAGGCTGGTCTCAGTCCCTAATAATTGGGAAGGCTGGTCTCAGGCCCTGATAATTTGGAAGGCTGGTCTCAGTCCCTGATAATTGGGAAGGTTGGTCTCAATCCCTGATAATTGGGAAGGCTGGTCTCAGTCCCTGATAATATTGGAAGGCTGGTCTCAGGCCCTGATGAATTGAAAAGGCCTAGTTGCATCCCTTGATAATTGGGAAGGCTGATCTCAGTCCCTGATAATTGGGAAGGCTGGTCTCAGGCCCTGATTAATTGAAAATTCCTAGTTGCATCCCTTGATAATTGGGAAGGCTGATCTCAGTCCCTGATAATTGGGAAGGCTGGTCTCAGTCCCTGATAATATTGGAAGGCTGGTCTCAGTCCCTGATAATTTGGAAGGCTGGTCTCAGTCCCTGATAATTGGGAAGGCTGGTCTCAGTCCCTGATAATTGGGAAAGTTGGTCTCAATCCCTGATAATTGGGAAGGTTGGTCTCAGTCCCTGATAATATTGGAAGGCTGGTCTCAGGCCCTGATGAGGTGAAAAGGCCTAGTTGCAGTCCTTGGTAATCGGAAAGGCTGGTCTCAGTCCCTAATAATTTGAAAGGCTGGTCTCAGGCCTTGATAATTGGGAAGGGTGATCTCAGTCCCTGATAATTGGGAAGGCTGGTCTCAGTCCCTGATAATATTGGAAGGCTGGTCTCAGTCCCTCATAATTGGGAAGGCTGGTCTCAGTCCCTGATAATTAGGAAGGCTGGTCTCAGTCCCTGATGATTGGGAAGGTTGGTCTCAATCCTTGATAATTGGGAAGGTTGGTCTCAGTCCCTGATAATATTGGAAGGCTGGTCTCAGGCCCTGATGAGTTGAAAAGGCCTAGTTGCAGTCCTTGGTAATCGGGAAGGCTTTTATCAGTCCCTAATAATTGGGAAGGCTGGTCTTAGTCCCTGATAATTGGGAAGGCTGGTCTCAGTCCCTGATAATTGGGAAGGTTGGTCTCAATCCCTGATAATTGGGAAGGCTGGTCTCAGTCCCTGGTAATATTGGAAGGCTGGTCTCATGCCCTGATGAATTGAAAAGGCCTAGTTGCATCCCTTTATAATTGGGAAGGCTGATCTCAGTCCCTGATAATTGGGAAGGCTGGTCTCAGGGCCTGATTAATTGAAAATGACTAGTTGCATCCCTTGATAATTGGGAAAGCTGATCTTATTCCCTGATAATTGGGAAGGCTGGTCTCAGTCCCTGATAATATTGGAAGGCTGGTCTCAGTCCCTGATAATTGGGAAGGCTGGTCTCAGTCCTTGATAATCGGGAAGGCTGGTCTCAGTCCCTGATAATTGGGAAGGTTGGTCTCAATCCCTGATAATTGGGAAGGTTATTCTCAGTCCCTGATAATATTGGAAGGATGGTCTCAGGCCCCGATGAGTTGAAAAGGCCTAGTTGCAGTCCTTGGTAATCGGGAAGGCTGGTCTCAGTCCCTAATAATTGGGAAAGCTGGTGTCATTCCCTGATAATATTGGAAGTCTGGTCTCAGTTCCTGATAATATTGGAAGGCTGGTCTCAGGCCCTCATTAATTGAAAATGCCTAGTTGCAGTCCTTGATAATCGGGAAGGCTGGTCTCATTCCCTGATAATTGGGAAGGCTGGTCTCAGGCCTTGATAATTGGGAAGGGTGATCTCAGTCCCTGATAATATTGGAAGGCTGGTCTCAGTCCCTGATAATATTGGAAAGCTGGTCTCAGGCCCTGATAAATTGAAAATGCGTAGTTGCATCCCTTGATAATTGGGAAGGCTGATCTCAGTCCCTTATGATTGGGAAGGCTGGTCTCAGTCCCTGATAATATTGGAAGGCTGGTCTCAGTCCCTCATAATTGGGAAGGCTGGTCTCAGTCCTTGATGATTGGGAAGGTTGGTCTCAATCCCTGATAATATTGGAAGGCTGGTCTCAGTCCCTGATAATATTGGAAGGCTGGTGTCAGGCCCTGATGAGGTGAAAAGGCCTAGTTGCAGTCCTTGGTAATCGGGAAGGCTTTTCTCAGTCCCTAATAATTGGGAAGGCTGGTCTCAGTTCCTGATAATATTGGAAGGCTGGTCTCAGGCCCTCATTGATTGAAAATGCCTAGTTGCAGTCCTTGATAATCGGGAAGGCTGGTCTCATTCCCTGATAATTGGGAAGGCTGGTCTCAGTCCCTGATAATTGAGAAGGTTGGTCTCAATCCCTGATAATTAGGAAGGCTGGTCTCAGTCCCTGATAATTGGGAAGGCTGGTCTCAGGACCTGATTAATTGAAAATGCCTAGTTGCATCCCTTGATAATTGGGAAGGCTGGTCTCAGTCCCTGATAATTGGGAAAGTTGGTCTCAATCCCTGATAATTGGGATGGTTGGTCTCAGTCCCTGATAATATTGGAAGGCTGTTCTCAGGCCCTGATGAGTTGAAAAGGCTTAGTTGCAGTCCTTGGTAATCGGGAAGGCTTTTCTCAGTCCCTAATAATTGGGAAGGCTGGTCTCAGTCCCTGATAATTGGGAAGGGTGGTCTCAGTCCCTGATAATTGGGAAGGTTGGTCTCAATCCCTGATAATTGGGAAGGTTGGTCTCAGTCCCTGATAATATTGGAAGGCTGGTCTCAGGCCCTGATGAGTTGAAAAGGCCTAGTTGCAGTCCTTGGTAATCGGGAAGGCTGGTATCAGTCCCTGATAATTGGGAAGGCTGGTCTCAGACCCTGATGAATTGAAAAGGCCTAGTTGCATCCCTTGATAATTGGTAAGGCTGATCTCAGTCCCTGATAATTGGGAAGGCTGGTCTCAGTCCCTGATAATTGGGAAGGCTGGTCTCAGCCCCTCATAATTGGGAAGACTGGTCTCAGTCCCTGATAATATTGGAAGGCTGGTCTCAGGCCCTGATAATTGGGAAGGCTGGTCTCGGTCCCTGATAATATTGGAAGGCTGGTCTCAGGCCCTGATGAATTGAAAAGGCCTAGTTGTAGTCCTTGATAATTGGGAAGGCTGGTCTCAGTCCCTGATAATATTGGAAGGCTGGTCTAAGGCCCTGATAATTGGGAAGGCTGGTCTCACGCCCTGATAATTTTAAAAGGCTAGTCTCAGGCTCTGATAAATTGGGAAGCTTGGTCTCAAACTCTGATAAATTTGGAAGGCTACTCTAAGTCCCCGGTAACTATGGAGGCCTGTCTCCCTAATAATTTTGGATGGCTAGTCTAAGTCCCCGGTAATTATTGAGGCCTGTCTCCCTGATAATTTTGGAAGGCTAGTCTCACGCCCTGATAATTTGGAATGGTAAAGTATACAAGAGCTACGGAATCCTCGTGAACCTAGACATAATAGGAGAGAGGACAATAAAGAAGTGAGAGGGAAGGAAGGTAGAAAACATATTGCAGAGGAGTTCATTTGAAGAGTTCCTGAGTAGGAGACTCTATGATTGAGTGTAGATTTAGAGTGTTTTAATTATCATCATCATCATTATTATTATTATTGTTATAATTATTATTATTAATTATTATTATTTATTATTCATTTGTCATGTTTTCCCTATGCTAAAGACCATTTTCACTGCTTCAGTTTTCTTTAGGATATCCTTTGCCTACAACAACACATGATAATGACAGTGTAAGATTATCAATAAGCAATTTATTTGTATTATTCCTGTATTTTTATATATCTGTCAACTGAAATGCAAATTTACCTTAAAGAAATCAATTTGAGAAATATTTTTTAATATCTAAATGCATAAATAGGATTCGATTCATCCCGATTTTAATATTGATCTGAACTTGGTCACTGAATATGTTTTATTTCATATAGATGGACTAATTAGATAGATTTTGACAGAGTTTTTGCAACAAAGATTAATGAAGAAACTTGCAAATTGTCTCAAAGTAAATTGAAACGACGAATGGAAAAGACAAATGAAAAATATGTAATAATTATAGCAAAACAGTGAAGTATAACAATGAAAATTATTAAACCTAGAGCAATTAATTCTGCATCCTCTCTTTTACAACAACAATTATCCTTTCTCAATTCTTCTTCACCCAAGGGGTCAACTACTGCACTGTAATTGTTCAGTGGCCACTTTCCTCTTGGTAAGGGTAGACGAGAGACTTTAGCTATGGTAAGCAGCTCTTCTAGGAGATGGACACTCCAAAATCATACCATTTTTCTCTAGTCTTGGGTAGTGCCATTGCCTCTGTACCATGGACTTCCACTGTCTTGGGTTAGAGTTCTCTTGCTTGAGGGTACTCTCGAGCACACTATTCTATCTAATTTCGCTTTCTCTTGTTTTGTTACAGTTTTTATAGTTTATATAGGAAGTTTTTATTTTAGTGTTGGTACTGTTCTTGAAATATTTACTTTTTTCCTTCTTTCCTTTCCTTACTGATCTATTTTCCCTGTTGGGGCCCCTGGGCTTATAGCATCCTGCTTTTCCAATTAGGGTTATAGCTTAGCAAATGATAATAATAATAATAGTAATAAAAATAATAATTTACGTTTCTATTGTCAAGTAAATTGTATTGTAGAATTCAACAACAAATTGTTCTCTAGCATCCAATAACAGCTGTCATGAAAGTTACAGTTTGGAAGTCAAAGGAAACTGAAAGATAATTTTGTATTATTCATTTATGTTACAGTTTAATTTTTAATTTTTTAGATTCAACATAACCTCGTTAATGTTGTTACTCTTCTTAAAATGTTTTATCTTTCCTTCTTTCCTTTTCTCACTGGGCTATTTTCCCTGTTGGGGCGCCTGGGCTTATAGCATCCTACTTTTCCAACTAGGGTTGTAGCTTAGCAATTGATAATAATAATAATAATAATAATAATAATAATAATAATAATAATATAATTATAATTATATAATTTACTGTTTGGAAGTCAAAGGAAACTGTAATATAATTTTGTACTATTCATTTATATTACAGTTTATTTATTTATTTTTTTTTTCGATTCAACATAACCTCGTTAATATATGTTGATTAGAGCAATTATAATTAGATTACTAGTTATGGCATAACCACAGTAATGACTAATTTGTATAATGATTCGTGACATTTTAACTATCAATCATGTGGCTGGCGAATAACTGTGTTCTAATTAACATGTTGAAAAGTTCAAACGGGAAATATACTGTTAATTGGGCTCTTTATTAAGTGTTCGTATTTTTATTTTCATTTATACATACCGGGTTATCGTAGTCACTTTTGGGAAATTGGTGAAATAACTTTGTTAATTAGAAGTAATTAATATTTATTTATTCATAGTTGACTTCAGAATGACAATAGGTGTTTTTTTTTTTTTTTTTTTTTTTTTTTTTTTTTTTTTTTTTTTTTTTTTTTTTTTTTTTTTTTAAATGGCTATCGTGCATTACACACCAATGTCTCTCCACATCCCGTGTTTTTTTCTTTTAATAATTTTGAATCTCCGTGTTTTTAAAATAATTTTGACCCCGTGTTTTCAAAATAATTTTGAGGCCCCGTGTTTTCAAAATAATTTTGAGGCCCCGTGTTTTCAAAATAGTTAAGAGGCCCCGTGTTTTCAAAATAGTTTGGAGGCATCATGTTATCAAAATAATTTTGACACCCCTCGAGTTTTCAAAATAATTTTGACTCCAAGTTTTCAAGATAATTTTGACACGATATGTTTTCAAAATAATTTTGACACTGTTTTCAAAATAATTTTGACACTGTTTTCAAAATAATTTGGATGCCCCGTGTTTTCAAAATAATTTTGACTCCTCGAGTTTTCAAAATAACTTTGACACCCCGTGTTTTCAAAATAATATTGACATCCCCTTGTTTTCACAATAATTTTGACCCCGTGTTTTCTAAATAATTTTGACTCCCAGAGTTTTCAGAATAATTTTGACATCCTGTGTTTTCAAAATAATATTGATGCCCTCTGTGTTTTCAAAATAATTTTGACTCCCGGAGTTTTCAAAATAATTTTAAGGCCCCCGTGTTTTAAAAATAATATTGACGTCCCCCGTGTTTTCAAAATAATGTTGAGACCGTGTTTTTCAAAATAATTTTGACAACCCGTGTTTTGAAAATAATTCTGATACCCCGTGTTTTCGAAATAATCTTGACCCTTCTGTGTTTTCAAAATAATTTTGACCACCGTGTTTTCAAAATTATTTTGACTCCCGTGTTTTCGAAATAATTTTGACATCCCCCCATGTTTTCACTATGATTTTGACCCCATTGTTATCAAAATAATATTAACCTCATCTGTTTTCAAAAAGAGTTTGACGACCCCCTTGTTTTCAAATCAGTTTGATGCCCCTTGTTTTCCAAATAATTTTTATGCCCCTTGTTTTTCAAATAATTTTGATGCCCCTTGTTTTCCAAAAAGATTTTATGCCCCTTGTTTTCCAAATGATTTTTATGCCCCTTG
>NC_090739.1:131337155-131339093 GCF_036898095.1 Palaemon carinicauda
ACGCCAGACTAGGGTTCATCTCGCCATCCTTGTGAACTAAGGATGGGGGTTTTGGGAAGCCTTACAGGTCTATCTGCTGAGTCATCAGCAGCCATTGCCTGGCCCTCCTTGGTTCTAGCTTGGGTGGAGAGGGCTGGCTTTGGCGCTGATAATATATATATATATATATATATATGTATATATATATATATATATATATATATATATGTATATGTATATATATATATATATATATATATATATATATATATATATATATATATATATATATATATATATACTGTATATGATCATTCCTTCGGACATTATCCTGGTCCATAGAACAATTTCACTGTCTCTTGCCTTTGCCATTCATGAGCAGCATTTAAACCTTTAAAGATGAATCTTAAAGGGAGAGTTGTTTTTTTCTTGGAGAGCCGGATGGCATTTCAATTTATAGAATAATCCCAATTTTCTTAGAAGTCTTTTGTTCTTTTTCCCTTCCAGATAATTGTTTTCGTTTTCCCGGCCAGCTGGGTCCCAATCATCTCTCTCTCTCTCTGTCAGTAAGCTCCCAGTCCTCTCTCTCTCTCTCTCTCTCTCTCTCTCTCTCTCTCTCCTCTCTCTCTCTCTCTCTGTCAGTAGGCTCCCAGTGCTCTCGTGAAATGATTCTCTCTCTCTCTCTCTCTCTCTCTCTCTCTCTCTCTCTCTCTCTCTCCTCTCTCTCTCTCTCTCTCTCTCTCTCTCTCTCTCTCTCTCTCTCTCAGTAGGCTCACAGCCTTCTCTTGAAATGCTAACATCCTATCTCTCTCTCTCTCTCTCTCTCTCCTCTCTCTCTCTCTCTCTCTCTCTCTCTCTCTCTCTCTGGAATCATGTGCAATTTCGTCCAAGACGGACGAGCAATCGAATCTATGAAGGCGTTCTAGTGATAATTAGATGCCGGAGATAATCACCATGAATATGATTGACAGCAGCTGGTAAAAGTAAAAAAGGAATATGGAATAGTTATCCGTTCGAAGCAAACGCTGCTTGTGTGTCTGTCTGTATAACATCCATGGTAAAAAGGTTGCGTTCAATTTTACGAACGCACTCAAGTGGTCCCACGAGAGTTCATTTTATTCAAGCTCGTACTAATATATAAGAATGTTAGATTAAATGATACTTTGGTCTTGTAGAAAGTTGACCCAAAATTCAAGTTTGTCTTTATAAACTAAAGTATCTAAAAGAGAAATATATATATATATATATATATATATATATATATATATATATATATATATATATATATATATATATATATATATATATATATATATATATATATATATATATATATAAAAGCTTATAAACTTATATATTCTTTTTCATCGTTATCCCTACGTTAAGGGGTCGGTTGCTTGATACTCCCTTTCCAATATCTTCTATCAAAGGCATCCTCTTCCGCCGAACCTCTTCTCTCCATATCATCCTTCACCTTATCTCGCCATCACATTCTCTGCCTTCCTCTTGATCTTCCCCTTTGGTATGCTACTCTCAAGCCCTGATCTTCCCCTTTGGTATGCTACTCTCAAGCCCTGCTCACTCCCTCCCCGCCATCCATCCTCAACACATGTCCATACCATCTCAGTCCTAAGACTCTTATCACCTCTATAATCTTTACTACATCTGCCATTTTTCTAATGTCCTCCTTGTCAAAATGTACTGATGTATAAATTGAAGACACATTTGAGGCAAATTTCAACTTCTCAAAATTGCATGTATATATATATATATATATATATATATATATATATATATATATATATATATATATATATATATATATATGTATATATATATATATATATATATATATATATATATATATATATATATATATAGTTCCAAGTGTTAAAAGTCACTTGTGTGTAGAAAAAAAAAACCCTCCCCACCCAAGTTAGGACCAGGAAGGATAAGATA
>NC_090739.1:131347093-131362093 GCF_036898095.1 Palaemon carinicauda
GGATGCCCCAACAGGGAAAATATCCCAGTGAGGAAAAGGAAGCAAGGAAAAATTAAATATTTTAAGAACAGTAACATTAAAATAAATATTTTCTATATAAACTATAAAAACTTAAACAAAACAAAAGGAAGAGAAGTTAGATACAATAGTGCGCCCGAGTGTACCCTCAAGCAAGAGAACTCTAACACAAGAGACATTGGAAGACCATGAAACAGAGGCTATGACACTACCCCAGACTAGAGAACAATGGTTTGATTTTGGAGTGTCCTTCCCCTAGAAGAGTTGCTTACCATAGCCTAAGAGTCTCTACTACCCTTACCAAGAGGAAAGTAGCCACTGAATAATTACAGTGCTGTAGGTAACCCCTTGGTTGAAGGAGAATTGTTTGGTAATCTCAGTGTTGTCAGGTGTATGAGTAGAGAGGAGAATCTGTAAAGAATAGGCCAGACTATTCGGTGTATGTGTAGGCAAAGGACACCATAACTCTCTAGCGGTAGTATCTCAACGGGTGGCTGGTGCCTTGGCCAACCTACTACCTGAATATTATTCCTCCGTTTTACCGAAAGGTCAACGCAACCTTTCTCTTATAAGCCCAGGGGTCCCAACAGGGAAAATAGCCCAGTGAGGAAAGGAAACAAGGAAAAATAAAATAATTTAAGGGTAATAATAATATTAAGATATATTGAATGCTTATTAATGCACTGTGAAGAAATATTTGTTACTCGAACATTTTAACGTTAAAGTTTGAGGATAAACGCAGGAATCAAGTATGGGTAATCTAGCGAATATTGAAAATTTACTATTATAAATTTACAAATTATTTTATCATTATCTACATAATTACATTTCTCGATATTTTCTATCATGATAAGGTGTATTTTTTATTTTTTTTCTATTTGCTTTTATTTATTATTCTTGGTCGTGAGATCCGTAGCATCTCACTCTCTCGTTTTAAATCTTTCGATCAGCGCGTTGTGTTCCCACGTGTTCCCAGTTTACGGACTTGTGTTTTTTCTGCGATAGTGCGTTTTCGCAAAAGTGTCCTCAGTCCGTTTCCCTTGTGTTATCCAGACTTTTCTGTAACTCGTGTGCGAACGATGGAGAACGTGCGTCGTTGTCCTGGTCCTAGAGCAGGAAAGTCGTGTGGGGCTTTCCTCTCTAAACCAGAGGTGGACCCGCATTCTCTTTGTTCCACGTGTAGGGGTAAAGTTTGTTCCTCCTCGGACACATGTCCCGAGTGCGTGAATTGGGACGGAATTCAGTGGGTACGTTTTGGTACTAAGAAAAAGAAGTCATCTAAGCGTTCCCCAAAGAAAGTGAATAGCGTGACTTCCTTACAGTCGGTCAGTGATCGGTCCGACGAAGCCTCGGCCTCTCCGTCTCCTTCGCAGAGGAGTGCCCAGCAAGCCCACAGTGTAATTGTGACCCATAGTGTCCTCCCAAGTGAACCCAGTGTGACGGAGGAACCAAGGGCTGGCCCCTCGGGAGTAAACGGAAGGGCCGCGAGTGTTTCGGGCGGATCGGGCCACGTGGCAGGGGAGCACGTTTCCTCGGATGACCCGGTATGGGACAGTGTGGCGGTCTCGGTCTCCCCCCCGCCCTCGTGGGCCGGTGCGTCGGGTTTCCCCCCGCCAGAAGAGAACCACTCGAGAATTCGTCGACCGAGTAGCGACTCCTTCGGTTGGAAATTACCGAAGACTCCAGGGAGGTCTCCGCTGAGGATGGATGTATCCCTGGGTCCATGGCCTTCTAGTAGGGGCGGAGTGGTCTCAGTACCCTCGGTATCCACGGCAGTTCCCGAGGACTTTCTCCAGCGCCCGGTCTCGGACGATCGGCGGCGAAGGGCCTCCCCTGCGCATCACTCTAGCAGTCGTCACGGGAAGAACGTGGCGCCCTCGGACTCTTCGGAAGAAGGCTCATCCTCCGAGGGAGAACGCAGGGAAAGGCGGCATCGTAAGAGAGCGCGGACCGATAGCGATCGTTCTCGCTCTAGGTCGAGGTCGCGGCACGGTAGGAGGCGCCCACGCTCTCACTCCCGTAGGTACAAGAGGGAAGTCTCTCCCGGCGGCGGCGAATGGTTTTACGTGCCCCCAGGAGACTCCAAGAAGCACCGCTCGCCAGACTCTCGGTCCAGTGATCGAGCCTCCAAGTTGTCACTGCCTACATACAACTTGGAACCGCTCGACCGGCCACGCAAGAAGGACCTCTCGATCAGGCACAAGTCCTCGAGGCCTTCGGTTCACCCCACCCGTCGGGAGGAAGCGCGCTTCCGAGAGGACAGCCCGACCGAACCAGCCCAACCGGGTCGGACGTCGAGCGGGAAGGACCGGTTGCCGGGTTCGGGTCTTCCCACCGGGACCGTGTCCTCCGCGTCCAGAGCCTTGGCCCAGTCGAAAGGCCTCCCTGGGTCGGTGGCACCCGCCACACGGCGAGACCCGACCGGGTACGGTGCTCCCTACGGTTGCGGGAGGGCCTCCCTGGGACCTGGTAGGGAGAGGCCAGTCTACCTCCCAAGCACGGATCCCCCCAACCAAGCCGATACCTCGATCGACGGAGGCGAGGCTTCCCCGTCGGAGGACTCCGCATACAGGAAGGTGGTAGCCCGCATCAGGAGGACTCATGGGATTCCTGAACCCGAGGTGCCGAAGGTCAATACCTGGAGGTCGAGCCTCTTGAGGTACACACATCGGGACGTCCTGCCGAAGTCTTCTCTGGCCCTGCCCCTCGCCCCAGACCTAGTACTCGGCCAGGAGTACATAGATAACTTGGTGGCCAGCACTGCGGAGGCCCCCAGGTCCCAGAGTTCCTCCAAACTCCTCCAGGGTCTGAAACTACAGGCCAAAACTTATATTCCAGCAGGACGTCGCCCGGGTCCCTGTAGAGTGGACTCAGCCGTAGATGTCCTAGGGCAAGGCGGCTCGGACGAAAGGGCCGGCTCAGCCCCTGTGTCCTTCTCGGCTTCTGAAGCAGGCATGATGGAGGAGATGTCGAGGGACATGATCAATGTCACTTCATGGCTGGACTGGTGGGCCTCCACGTTACTGGATGTACAGGCCTCCACAGACCCCGACGACCCGGAACAACAGAGTCTCCTGTCGGACATTATCACTTCCGGGGGGAAAGCGCTAAAATTTATGGCATACCAGGCTCTCTCCCTGACGGCCAACTGGGTCCTCCGGAAGAGGGACACAGTGCTTTCCAGGGTAGCAAGGAAGATCCCAGACAGACAGGCACGAGCCATTCGCACCCTACCCCTAGGAGGAGAGTCCCTGTTTCCTTTGAAGGAATTGGAAGAACTGATGGAGAAGGTGTCCAAGAGGAGAGAAGTCAACGTCCCTAAGCACTCATCCTCCAGGAGACCTCCGTATAAGAGGTCAGCCTCGGATAGGACCGTGACCCCTCAAGCGGGTCCCAGCTCTTCAAGGAGGGACGCCCACTCCTCTTCCTGGTCATCATCTCCTCAGCCCTCCCGCAGGGGAACTACAGCTTCTACCAACTCCTTCAGGTCGGGTTACTCCGCCTCGAAGAGGGGCAGATCAGGCCGCTCCTCTAGGAGAAGGTAGAGGGAGAGGCCCCCTACTCCCGCCCAAGCCTCGGGTTGGGGGATGCCTCAGACCCCATTGGCAAGCATGGAAAACGTATGGGGCGGATGCTTGGACGGTGTCCGTCCTGAAAGAAGGCTACAGGATCCCCTTCATAGCGGACTCACCCCCTCTGATCCCAGCCACCCAAACAGAATGGTTAGCTCCCAGGGACCCGTTGAAAAGGGCTTCCCTACAAAAAGAAGTTTCCTCCATGTTGGAAAAGGGAGCCATGGAAGAAGTCCTTCTCCCAGGGCCAGGCTTCTACAGCCGCCTGTTCCTGGTGGAGAAAGCAACGGGGGGGTGGAGACCGGTGATAGACCTGTCGGCCCTCAACAAGTTCGTCAAGAAGACGGACTTCAAGATGGACACCCCAAAATCCGTCCTGATGTCCTTGAGGGAGAAAGATTTTATGATGACGGTCGACCTCAAGGATGCGTACTACCAAATTCCAGTCCACCCGTCGAGTCGGAAGTTCCTCCGGGTAAAATGGGGCTCCCAGATCCTGCAGTTCCGGACCCTCTGCTTCGGACTGTCGACGGCCCCTCAAGTGTTCACGAGGGTCTTCGCGACAGTCTCAGTATGGGCTCACGAACGAGGTATCCGCCTCATCAGGTACCTGGACGACTGGTTGCTCCTTTCCAGTTCAAAGGCCCTCTTGGAAGAACAAGGAAGGGACCTCCTCCGGTTCTGCAGGAGTCTGGGAGTCATCATCAACCTGGAAAAATCAAACCTAACGCCGTCCAACAAAATGGGGTACTTGGGGATGACGTTGGACACCGTGCAGGGGAAGGCCTTCCCCTCGGAGGACAGGATACAGAACCTCGTCAAGATCATTCAGCCGTTCCTGTCGGGGCTTCCCAGGAAAGCGAAAGACTGGCAGAGGCTGATAGGCCACCTGGTCTCATTAGAGAAGCTAGTTCCCCAAGGGAAGTTACGACTCAGACCCGTACAATGGAACCTCAAGGCTCTATGGTCCCAGACAGGCTCTCAGAAAATATCGATCCCAGTCCTTCCGCACACGGAAACAGCCTTGAAATGGTGGAGATGCCGGTCGAACTCCCTCAAGGGGATGCCCCTCGGGTCCTGTCCTCCCGAGTTTCTCCTGTTCACGGACGCCTCCAGCCTAGGGTGGGGAGCCCACCTGAGGGAAGAAACAGCAAGCGGGACCTGGTCAGAGACCGAAAAGCATCACCACATCAACGTCCTAGAGCTAAAAGCAGTACAAAAAGCATGTCTGCACTTTGCAAGTCGGTTGAAGGGAAACACCGTGGCCCTAATGTGCGACAACGCCACGGTGGTAGCCTACATCAAAAAGCAAGGGGGCATGAAGTCGAAGGAACTGTGCGACCTCACTGTAGACATCTTGCACTGGGCGGACGAACACCAGGTAACACTGCTTGCAAGGTTCATCCCCGGGAAAAAGAACGTGCTAGCCGACGGCCTCAGCAGGGTAGGTCAGATAGTAGGGACGGAATGGTCCCTACAACCAGCGGTAGCCAGACTCATCCTTCAACGATGGGGCTCCCCGGTGATAGACCTATTTGCAACAAAGCTCAACGCCAAGTTACCGGTTTATTGCTCCCCGGTACCAGACGAAGGAGCAGCCCTAGAAGACGCCTTCCAGCACAGGTGGGACAACCTGGACGTTTATGCCTTTCCCCCCTTCTCGCTGCTAAGACAAGTGCTCAACAGAGTAAGAACCGCCCAAAACCTAAAGATGACTTTGGTAGCGCCCTGGTGGCCGGAGAGAGAGTGGTTCGCGGATCTGAAAGACCTGGCAAGCCATCCGCCATGGCCTCTGCCCCCCAGGTCAGATCTACTAAGTCAACCGCACTTCCTCAGGTTCCACGACAACCCTCTCTCTCTTCGCCTTCACGCCTGGAGACTATCCAGCGACTCCTGAGGAAGGAGGGGTTCTCCTCCCCCACAGCTAAGAGGATGTCCCTATATCTAAGAAAATCCTCTACCGTAGTCTACCAGGCGAAGTGGGCCGCCTTTACGAAATGGTGCGCGACAAAACAAATAAGACCTCTCGAAGCCTCGGTCCCTGACATAGCTGATTTTCTAGTGTATCTTAGGGATAAAATAGGAATGTCAATCCCAGCTATTAAAGGAGTGCGAGCAGCCTTAGGCCAAGTCTTTCTCCTGAAAGGCATCGACCTAGGGACATCAAGACATATAGGGATGCTGATTAGGAGTTTCGAACAATCCTGTCCTCCCCAAGCCAGGAGAGTGCCTAGATGGGACCTGGCCAAGGTCCTGAAAATGTTGTCTCTTCCTCCCTTTGAACCGCTCAGAGATATCGGGGACAAAGATCTCACCCTCAAGACAGTCTTCTTGCTAGCCTTAGCTTCGGCTAAGAGGGTAGGTGAGATCCACGGTCTCTCCTACGACGTGGCACACTCCAATGGGTGGAAGGAGATATCTTTCAAGTTCGTACCCTCCTTTGTAGCTAAAACTCAGAACCCAGCAGTCTGGGACCCGAGGTTCGAAGGTTTCTCTGTTCCGGCCATTCCCAAGACAGGTAATACGGACGACCTGAAGTTATGTCCGGTCAGGACGATCAGGAAGTACCTGGAAAGGACGGCCCATCTCCGTCCAGGTGCCAAGAACCTCTTCGTCTCTTCAGGCGTTAATAAGAAGCAAGTGTCCAAGAACACTATTTCCTTCTGGCTGAGACAAGTCATCACTAGGGCTTATGAAGAAGACAAGGTGGCGGTACCAGGCACTCCCCGTCCCCATGACATCAGGGGCCTGAGCACGTCCTTGGCCTTTGAGAGAAATATGGCAGTGGGCCAGATCCTGCAGGCCGGCACTTGGTCACACCAGTCGACCTTCACGGCCCACTACCTCAAAGACTACTCAAGAAAGTCTTTGGATGGATTCTCCATTGGGACAGTCATCGCCGCCCTCCAAGCTGTGTAGTGGCAGGCTGGAAGACGTCCCCAACAAGTGAATAGACTCATCCCTACTTCTTCAGGAGAAGTCAGTAGAGAACATGTCAAGAGGTAAGAATTAAATTATAAGCGTAAGTTTTCCACGGCTACCCCCTAACCGCTCTCTGTACCCCTGCATTACGTAGCCCTCCGGGCACCATGTGCCTAACCAAGTGGCAGAATGGCTCTCCCGCCTCCTAAAGTGTAAGTCTCCAAAGAGGTAATTCGAGGTAAAGTATTCGTGTCGGAACAAATGAAAAATTTTAAGTAATTTTTATTTTTCCTAACATACTTACCGAAGAATTACCTCTGAAGTAATGGCCCTCCCTTCCGTCCCCGAGTGCCATTCTTCCATTGCCAAGTCGGGCTTTACGGAGAACTTAATGAGGTCCTGACCCGGGAAAAGCAGTGACCTGCTCTAATCCGGGCCGAAGGAATTATCCTGGCGGCGGGGGTAGTAACTATCGGGAGCGAGATAGGGGGGTAGCGCGGGAAATCTTGGTCGAATTTGAGAGAGAGGTCAAGGACCCTCCAAAGAGGTAATTCTTCGGTAAGTATGTTAGGAAAAATAAAAATTACTTAAAATTTTTCATTTTTTTTCTATTTGCTTTTATTTATTATTCACTTAGTAGTATTGTGGTATGTTTATAACAAAGAATATATACAGTATATATATGTATATAATATACATATATGTATATATATATGCATGTATATATATATATATATGTATATATATATATATATGTATATATATACATATATAATATATATATATATATATATATATATATATATATATATATATATATATATATATATATATACATATACATATATACATATATACTTATATATATATACATGCATACATACATACACACACATATATTATATATATATATTATATATATATATTTATATATATATATGTGTGTGTGTACGTGTGTGCACGCGCACGTGCATTTCATGGCCTGGCTATCTTAAACGCATCCCATTAACTCCTTTCGATTACAATAACAAACGGCCACCAAATGCCACAGATATTACCAATTTGATGTATAAGGGAGATTAGACTTACCGAATAAAAGGAACTATCTCAGGGGGAACCGAGTTGAAAGTCAAGAAAGGGGGGAGGGGGGGGGGGTGGCAAGGAAATGTATGAGACGCCCAACCCCAACCCCGCTAATTTATGAATACATTACGGGACGAAATGAGGTTATCTCACCCTCGGCGGTGGAATTTAAGAGACTGCTGCTTCTCACTGCCGACAAAGTCATAATCTGTATTCTATTGTTTACAGGATTATTTTATAGCGGTTCCTACTACTTTATTTATACTGCTTATATATATTACTAGACTTTAACGTCACTCCCGGTGAATATTACCGTTTTCGTCCGAGGATTTTTTTACCTTTGGTGATAAAGTTCACCAAAGTTCACCTAATTGCCTTCTTCAACTTCGTTGCGAATGGTATGTTTTGGTAGGCGTGTATGTTTATGTCTGTCTGTGTGTTAGTGTTTCGCATAACTCGAAAACTATTTGACCGAATCTCATCAAATTTGGGGGGATGATTGCCCATGGTCTAAGGACAATTTGAGTAGATTTTGGCAGTGATTGGGTTAAAAGTCGAGGTTAAAGTCACGAAAAAGTAAAAGAAAGTTTTTTTTTTACCATATCGTGGCCAATTTGTATCTGATTTGCATGAAACTAGTGCCAAATAGTGCATAATTCAATTGCCTATCTTGTGATATACATCATGATATAAGCGAAGGTATGCGCTCTACCGAGTGCTCGTTTTAGTTACCTTCTTTTTTCGCTCAATCTGTCCGTGTGTTTGTATGTCTCTCTGGGTTTAACTTTCTCTCTCAGTAATTACATTTTAATGATCTCATGACATGCCCAATTCGAGCTTGCTTCCCGAGTTCACCCTGACTGAATCAGATATACCGTTAGTCTCAAAAAATATCTTATTTTATGTAAAATAAATCTTTCTTCTCGGTGAAATTCACCCTTTCCCCAGTTCCATGAATAATTCATTATGCATTTCGCTTTGCAAGCGTTGCGAAAGACATTAACAAGAGCTTTGTTCGCGTTATATCCATGAGTGAAGCTTATGCATATTTGAGATATGTTGAAGTTGTCTTTTGTTGGTTTAGTAAATGCTTTCATTACAACCTTCTATAATTTCCTGAGTTATAGAGTTTTAGAGTTCTTTGACTGGCCAAACAATACTACAATGGATCCCTCTATCAGGTTACGGTTCACTTTCCCATTGCCTAAACATACACCAAATAGTCTGGCCTATTCTTTACGGATTCTCCTCTGTCCTCATACACCTGACAACACTGACATTACCAAAAGATTCTTCTTCAGTGGCCACTTTCCTCTTGGTAAGAGTAGAGGAGACTCTTTAGATATGGTAAGCAGCTCTTCTTGGAGAAGGACACTACAAAATCAAACCATTATTCTCTAGTCTTGGGTAGTGCCATAGCCTCTATTATTATAATTATTATTATTATTATTATTATTAATGTAATTATTATTATTGTTATTATAATTATTATTATTATTATTATTGTTATTATTATTATTATTACTTGCTAAGCTACAACCCTAGTTGGAAAAGCAGAATGCTTCAGTATAAGCCCAGGGGCCCCAACAAGGAAAATAGCCCAGTGAGTTACGGTAACAAGGAAGAATAAAATATTTTCAGAAGAGTAACAACATTAAAATAAATATTTCCTATATAAACTATAAAAAATTTTTAACACATCAAGAGGAAGAGAAATGAGATAGAATAGTGTGCCCGAGTGTACCTATCTTCAGTGGTATTGGTGATAATATGAGAAAAGAAGAAGAAGAAGAAGAAGAAGAATACTTATTCCAGGATAGAAAATAGAAATTGTTTATTTTTGCCCACGGAATATAAGTGAGAGCAACTCAACAATAATTTAGCGAGTAGTTATTAACCTTTTCAACTTGTAAAATTTTGTAATTAACTTTAATTGTAAGGTCCGTTCTCAAATTGATTAATGAATGAATTGTTGATATAAACTTTGGTGTTTGATTAATGAAAGTAAGTTCTTAATGATAGGAAGATTTTTCCATGAAGTTCATGCAATGGACTAAAACATTCCTTTGTATGGAGATAAGCTTACTTTAATTATAAAAGAATTATAGACATATAAATAAAATATCATATATTATAATATATATATATATATATATATATATATATGTATATATATATATATATATATATATATATATATATATATGTATATATGTATATGTATGTGTATATTTATGATATATATATATATATATATTTATTATATATATATATATATATATATATATATATATATATATATATATATATATATATATATATATATATATAATGAATTACAGTAACAAAAGGTTTTAAACGAAACTTCTTTTGAAATTTATAGATATGTGAGTAATGATTTTCGATTCTGTAATCAATCATTTAATTAAGAGAATATCCAATAGGATTTGTATTATCAAAGAATACAAATAGCGGCTAATTTTGACATCTTATTCTGGAATAATACAAGTTGACCCACACTGTTAAAAAATACTGTAAATATTGTAAATTTTACTCTACTTTGCTGTTATCTTTTACGGGTGGGTGACCGTAATACCACTCTTTTACGGCAATATATCCGTTTTTGAAACGGTAAATGCCTGACAACATTTATTCCAGAATTATTGACGATTTTTTCGGCAAATTTATAACATTGTAAAAAGATTTGAATATATAATTTTTGAGTGAAATATTATTAATGATTACAATAAATGAATTAATGTCATGATGCAGTTACAATATATAAGCAAACGTTGAATATGTTTTGAATGTACATAAGTCTGTTTTTTATAATATATTTATATAAAATCTTTGTTATTGTTGTTACTGTTCTTGAAATATGTTACTTAAATTGTTCATTACTTCTCTCGTAGTTTTTTTTTTCTTTATTTCCATTCCTCACGTGGATATTTTTCCTTGTTGGAGCCTTGTTGGGCTTATAACATCCTACTGTTCCAACTAGCTAGTAATGATAATAATAATAATTATAATGATAATGATAATAATAATAATAATAATAATAATAATAATAATAATAATTATAATGATAATGATAACAATAATAATAGTAATAATAACAAATAATAATAATAATTATTATTCTTATTATTATTATAGTAATAGCAATAATAATAATAATAATAATAATTACAATAATAATAATAAAAATAATAATAATAATGATGAAAATAATGATAATAATAATAATAATAATAATAATAATAATAATAATATTAATAATAATAATCATCATCATCATATGATAATAATAATAATAATAATAATAATAATAATCCCATTTATAACTTTTCAACAACGATAGTCATAATCAATATTAAAATCAAATCGATTTTCTTCAATGCAAAGGAAAAATAACTTGCAATTCCCTTGAAGATCCGAGAAGCCATTCTCTGCTTTCACTCCCTTTTCGAGAATGCGAGATACGCTCCCCCAACAAAAGGTTTCATGAATGGCAGAGACATTTCATGAAGGAAGGACGTCACATTGCTTTGAGCACTGCTTGGATTGTTTCGCTTCGTCGGCCAACCGCGAGTTTATTTATTCTCGTTTTCTATTTATTTATTCTAGTTTTCTATTTATTTTGGGGGCGTTTCGAAGTTTAGCTATGCAGGTATCGTTATTCGTTTCAAGATTTTTTTACGTTCTTTACTATTTGTGATATTCAAAATGTCTTCTTTGACTTGCTTTGCTTCTTCATACGCTATTCTCTCTCTCTCTCTCTCTCTCTCTCTCAATGGAAACCACAAATATAAAGAATTGGAAGTGTGAGGGAGGGTATAGGGCTGGGGTGCTGTAGGAGGTAGAGAGATGGGGGATAGGTAATGATAGAAGTTTGTAGGTTCAGGATAGAGAAGGAAGCAGGATAGGCAACGAGCAAGATGGAAGGGGGTAGAGCAGAATAATGGAAGGCTGTTTTATATTTGGAGGTTTTTAGGTTAATGGAATATGAATCCGAATCTTCAATATCTTAACTTCCATTTAGATTTAAGGCTTCTTGGCCATTAAAAGTAGGATAGAGCTCATTTCTATTGCGTCAAATGATATATTAGTTAGGGGTATCAAGGGCTTGGGTAGTTATAGGTTTAAAGGTCGCTCATGAGTGGCAGAGAGAAAGGAGAGGGCAATGCCATAGAGAGCGACCATATGTTATTATTATTATTATTATTATTATTATTATTATTATTATTATTATTATTATTAATATAATAAGCTAAGCTATAACCCTAGTTAGAAAAGCAAGATGCTATAAGCCCAAGGGCTCCAACAGGGAAAAATAGCCCAGTGAGGTAAGGAAATAAAGAAATAAATAAGCGATATAAGAAGTAATGTGTAGATTTTCAATTTGGCTTTATTGAGGTATCAACCATCCGGTCGTTTTACATGTAAAATACCTTGTCCAGTTATGTGAGGCGAAGTAATTTAGTGTTGCACAATTTGTGGTGTTCCTTTTGCTTCGGAGAAGGCTTTTAGTCTCTTGAAATTTTCCTTTCTTTACTAATAGACCGAAGATGCATATTTTTTTTTATTATTTTAATAAGGGAAAGATTACAGTCAAGTCAAATACTGCTTATATAAAATGCTCTCTCTCAAAGCTGAAGTTCAAGGTTCCGTCTGACAATTTTAGACTTCCATTTACAACTTTTTTTTTTATCTTTTATTATTTCATTTACAACTCGTTGTTTTCCATTGATGCTTTTTTCTTATCATTTATTCTTTTGCGTTAAAAACTGGTAAAGAAATAAATGGTTCGAAATATTTCAGGATAACAAAATAATCTCACAGATAATAATAGCCGTAACAATACTGCTTGAATTGAAGATAATTTTTCATAGTTTTCCTTCCGCCATGTTTGGAATTCATGTTACAATAGTTATTTTGAGTATAAATACCAATTATCTTGCTCAAAACAATGTTTTTAGCGTTGCGTATTAAAGTTTTGTATTTCATCACTGACCATTGGATATTTTTGTTGTGGCTGAAAAATTCCTTCACTCAGAAAACAAAGGTTTGTGGAAAATTGCCTTCAAATTTTTTTTTTTTAATGTTTCCCTATGCAACCACATGCAATTAAAATACTTTTAAAGACAAGGGCAAATTCCCTCTAAGCCTTTATGCGAAAGCTCTGTGAAATGAAAGTTAACACACATAAAACATGCATTTATACATACGGTTATGAAAGCAATTATTCTGATACCAGAGCAAATTCCCTCTTACCCTTTATGCGAAAGCTCTGTGAAATGAAAGTTAACACACATGATACATGCATTTAAGAAAGCAATTATTCTATAATCCAACAACTTTCTATGAAATCAGAGACCCATAAAACGAAACTCAGCTCAAGACAACTTTTAGTTGGATTAACAATACTTCATCCCTGTTTTTGGATAGAGCTCAGGGTAGGAATAATGTTCACTGAAATATGTGATTTCATTCTAGTCATTTTTATTCTCATGGTCTTTCAATTTCATGCAAGCATGCATGCAAACGCACTTACTGGGAACGCTGAGACCACATAAAACACAAAAGGGAAATATTTCATCCTGGGAAATTTATGATGGGAATTGTTAATTTATGATGGGAATTGCTAATTTATTTGGGAGTTGTTAATTTATGATGAGAATGGCTATTTTATTTGGGAATTCCTGATTTATTATGGGAATTGTTAATTTATGATGGAAATGGCTAATTTATTTGGGAATGGCTAATTTATTTGGGATTTGCTAATTTATGTTGGGAAATGCTAATTTATTTGGGAATTCCTGATTTCTTATGGGAATTGCTAATTTATTTGGGAATTGTTAATTTATGATGGGAATTGCTAATTTATTTGGGAGTTGTTAATTTATGATGAGAATGGCTATTTTATTTGGGAATTCCTGATTTATTATGGGAATTGTTAATTTATGATGGAAATGGCTAATTTATTTGGGAATGGCTAATTTATTTGGGATTTGCTAATTTATGTTGGGAAATGCTAATTTATTTGGGAATTCCTGATTTATTATGGGAATTGCTAATTTATTTGGGAATTGTTAATTTATGATGGGAATGGCTAATTTATTTGGGAATTCCTGATTTATTATGGGAATTGTTAATTTATTTGGGAATTGTTAATTTATGATGGGAATGGCTAATTAATTTGGGAATTGCTAATTCATGACAGAAATTGCTAATTTATTTGGGAATTCCTGATTTATTATGGGAATTGTTAATTTATTTGGGAATTGTTAATTTATGATGGGAATGGCTAATTTATTTGGGAATGGCTAATTTATTTGGGAATTCCTGATTTATTATGGGAATTGTTAATTTATTTGGGAATTGTTAATTTATGATGGGAATGGCTAATTTACTTAGGAATGGCTAATTTATTTGGGAATTGCTAATTCATGACAGAAATTGCTAATTTATTTGGGAATTCCTGATTTATTATGGGAATTGTTAATTTATTTGGGAATTGTTAATTTATTTGGGAATTTTTAATTTATGATGGGAATGGCTAATTTATTTGGGAATGGCTAATTTATTTGGGAATTGCTAATTTATGACGGGAATTGCTAATTTATGATGGGAATTGATAATTTATATAGGACCTTGTAATTTATATTGGAAATTGCTAATATATGATGGGAATTGCTGATTTATGTGGGACATTCTAATTTATGATGGGAATTGCTAGTTTATGATGGGAGTTGCTAATTTATATGGGACCTTCTAATTTTTTATGGGAATTGCTAATTTATATGGGAATTCCTGATTTCTTATGGGAATCGGTAATTTATTTGGGAATTGTTAATTTATGATGGGAAAGGCTAATTTATTTGGGAATGGCTAATTTATTTAGGAATGGCTAATTTATTTGGGAATTGCTAATTTATGACGGAAATTGCTAATTTATTTGGGAATTCCCAATTTATTATGGGAATTGTTAATTTATTTGGGAATTGTTAATTTATGATGGGAATGGCTAATTTATTTGGTATTTGCTAATTTATGTTGGGAAATGCTAATTTATTTGGGAATTCCTGATATATTATGGGAATTGTTAATTTATTTGGGAAGTGTTAATTTATGATGGGATTGGCTAATTTATTTGGGAATGGCTAATTTATGTTGGGAATTGCTAATTTATGACGGGAATTGCTAATTTATGATGGGAATTGATTATTTATATGGGACATTCTAATTTACAATGGAAATTGCTAATATATGATGGGAATTGCTAATTTATATGGGACCTTCTAATTTATGATGGGAATGGCTAATTTATTTGGGAATTCCTGATTTATTATGGGAATTGTTAATTCATTTGGGAATTGTTAATTTATGATGGGAATGGCTAATT
>NC_090739.1:131369593-131372093 GCF_036898095.1 Palaemon carinicauda
GAACTGGTCACTCCGGGGTCGCCAATTGTGCGAGTTGGCTGTTAGGTTATAACAGAGAGGTGAGATGAATTATTATTATTATTATTATTATTATTATTATTATTATTATTATTATTTGCTTAACTTTGCCCTTGTTGGAAAAGCAGGATGCTATAAGCCCAGGATGCCCCAACAGGGAAAATATCCCAGTGAGGAAAGGAAACAAGGAAAAATGAAATATTTTAAGAACAGTAACATTAAAATAAATATTTTCTATATAAACTATAAAAACTTAAACAAAACAAAAGGAAGAGAAATTAGATAGAATAGTGCGCCCAAGTGTACCCTCAAGCAAGAGAACTCTAACACAAGAGACATTGGAAGACCATGAAACAGAGGCTATGGCACTACCCAAGACTAGAGAACAATGGTTTGATTTTGGAGTGTCCTTCCCCTAGAAGAGTTGCTTACCATAGCCTAAGAGTCTCTACTACCCTTACCAAGAGGAAAGTACCCACTGAATAATTACATTGCTATAGGTAACCCCTTGGGTGAAAAAGAATTGTTTGGTAATCTCAGTGTTTTCAGGTGTATGAGGAGAGAGGAGAATCTGTAAAGAATAGGCCAGACTTTTCAGTGTATGCGTAGGAAAAGGGATAATGAATCGTAACCAGAGGGAAGGATCCAATGTAGGACTGTCTGGCCAGTCAAAGGACACCATAACTCTCTAGCGGTGGTATCTCGGGTGGCTGGTGCCCTGGCCAACCTACTACCATGATATTAGTCCTTCGTTTTACCCTTGATGATTCTTATTTCCCGAAAGGTCAACGCAACCTTTCTCTTTGAAAAAGAAGATAATTTATTTATTAACTGGATTAGATACTCAAAAATGTATGAAGTCAATCTGGAAAAAAATTTATTGGCTTCATGTTCTATTTAATTCAATTTATGTTATATTGTTAAAGTTTTTCTATTATATATCGAGATATTTATTTTAATGTTATTACTCTTCTTCAAATATCTTATCTTTCCTTGTTTCCTTTCCTCACTGGGCTATTTTCCCTGTTGAAACCCTTGGGCTTATATCATACTGCCTTCCCAAGTAATAATAATAATAATAATAATAATAATAATAATAATAATAATGATAATAATAATAATCAGAATATTATTATTATTATTATTATTATTATTATTATTATTATTATTATTACTTGCTAAGCTACAACCCTAGTTGGAAAAGCAGGATGCTATAAGCCTAGTGGCCCCAACAGGGAGAATAGCCCAGTGAGGAAAGGAAAAAAGGAAAAATAAAATAATTTAAGAGTAATAACAATATTAAGATATATTGAATGCTTATTAATGCACTGTGAAGAAATATTTGTTACTCGAACATTTTAACGTTAAAGTTTGAGGATAAACACAGGAAATAAGTATTCGTAATCCAGCGAATATTGAAAATGTACCTTTAAAGATTTATCAATTATTTTATCATTATGTACATAATTTCATTTCTCGATATTTTCAATCATGATTAGGTGTATTTTTTTTCTTTTTTTTCTATTGCCTTTTATTTATTATTCACATAGTAGTTTTGGTATGATTATATCAAAGCACACACACACACTCACAAACACACACACACACACACACACACACACACATATATATATATATATATATATATATATATATATACACACAGAAGATATATATGTATAAGTGTATAATAGTGGTCGTTCATGTACACACATTATATATATACATATACATACATACATATATATATATATATATATATATATATAAATATATATATATATATATATATATATATATATATACATATATATATATATATATATATATATGTGTGTGTGTGTGTGTGTGTGTGTGTGTGTACGCGCGCGAATGCATTCCATGGCCTGACTATCTTAAACGCATCCCCTTAACTCCTTTCGATTACAATAACAAACGGCCACCAAATGCCACAGATATTACCAATTTGATGTAAGGGAGATTAAACTTACCGAATAAAAGGAACTATCTCAGGGGGAACTGAGTTGAAGTCAAGAATGGGGGGAAGGAGGGGAGGTGGGGCGGGGGTGGGGGCAAGGAAATGTATGAGACGCCCAACCCCAACCCCGCTAATTTATGAATACATTACGGGACGAAATGAGGTTATCTCACCCTCGGCGGTGGAATTTAAGAGACTGCTGCTTCTCACTGCCGACAAAGTCATAATCTGAATTATATTGTTTACAGGATTATTTTATAGCGGTTCCCACTACTTTATTATACAGCTTATATATATATTATTGGACTTTAACGTCACTTCCGGTGAATTTTACCGTTTTAGTCCAAGGATTTTTTTACCTTTGGTGATAAAGTTCACCAAAGTTCACCTAATTACCTTCTTCAACTTCGTTACGAATGGTATCTTTTGATAGGCGTGTATTTGTTTGTGTCTGTCTGTGTGTTTGTGTTTCGCGCAACTCGAAAACTATTTGACCGAATCTCA
>NC_090739.1:131377093-131397093 GCF_036898095.1 Palaemon carinicauda
AATTATTCTGATACCAGAGCAAATTCCCTCTTACCCTTTATGCGAAAGCTCTGTGAAATGAAAGTTAACACACATGATACATGCATTTAAGAAAGCAATTATTCTATAATCCAACAACTTTCTATGAAATCAGAGACCCATAAAACGAAACTCAGCTCAAAGACAACTTTTAGTTGGATTAACAATACTTCATCCCTGTTTTTGGATAGAGCACAGGGTAGGAATAGTGTTCACTGAAATATGTGATTTCATTCTAGTCATTTTTATTCTCATGGGCTTTCAATTTCATGCAAGCATGCATGCAAACGCACTTACTGGGAACGTTGAGACCACATAAAACACAAAAGGGAAATATTTCATCCTGGAAATTTATGATGGGAATTGTTAATTTATGATGGGAATGGCTAATTTATTTGGGAATGGCTAATTTATTTGGGATTTGCTAATTTATGTTGGGATTTCCTAATTTATGTTGGGAAATGCTAATTTATTTGGGAATTCCTGATTTATTATGGGAATTGCTAATTTATTTGGGAATTCCTGATTTATGATGGGAATTGTTAATTTATTTAGGAATTGTTAATTTATGATGGGAATGGCTAATTTATGTGGGGAATTGCTAATTTATGTGGGGAATTGCTAATTTATGATGGGAATTGATAATTTATATGGGACCTTCTAATTTATGATGGGAATTGCTAATTTATGATGAGACTTGCTAATTTATTTCGTATTACTAATTTATGATGGGAATTGCTCATTTATTTGGGGTATGGTGATTTATTATGATTTCCTCCTACCGATTGGAGACAACGGTGTATTTATATATCAACAACAACAACAACAAATGCAGCCTTTTCTAGTCCACTGCAGGACAAAGGCCTCAAACACGTCCTTGGTCATGTCTGGGGTTTGCCAGTGTTCTACACCACGCTGCTGGCCAAACTGCAGATTGGTGATGGTGGAAGATTTGGGTCTGATCACTTGCAGCAGACCAGCTTAGTATGTGTAGCCCTGACTAGTACAGCTTTTTGCTGATCATTGTGATACGCAAACCTTTTCATTACGTTAAGGTATCCTCACTTTTATATATATATATATATATATATATATATATATATATATATGTATATATATATATATATATATATATATATATTGTATATATATACATATATATGTAAATTTATATATATGTTTGTATATATATGTATATATATATATATATATATATATATATATATATATATATATATATATATATATATATATATATATATATATATACATACATACAGTATACTGTATATATATGTGTGTATGAATATATATGTACATACATATATATATACATACATACATACATACATACACACGTGCGTGTGTTGTGTGTGTGTATGTGAAGTCCCTATTTATCATCAAGATAACGCAAACTCTAATCCTTATATCCGTATTGCAATTAAACCTGTTAACTGTACACCAATTTATCCAAAGCATACTTAATTATTCCGCTGAAATTAAACAGAAAATATTCGTATTTTTTATTAATGTAATAAACAAAATTAGTATTGAATAGTAACAATGTTATTTTGTTAGCAATATTTAAAAGCCGAGCGTAAAGTGAGAATTCGTCGTGTCTAAGTCATTAGTAATAGTATAATTCGAGCTATTTCGTGAATATGGTGAAATAAATAGATACTGGATGAGTTTTTCGTGTCAACGCATAGGATGTTTTAAATGCATCAATGAAATAATCCTGACTATTGTAGATATATATATATATATATATATATATATATATATATATATATATATATATATATATATATATATATATATATATATATATGTAATAGTTAGAATAGTAATATTACATGTTTAAAACAAATGACGTAATATGTCTTGTTGGTTGGAAGAGCTAACCGTGAGATTTGCTATAGTCAGTCAAATTGTAAGCAGGATGTAAGATGCTGAGTTGCCATTCTTTCTTAATGTCAACACATTGTCTCTTCGTGTGAAAGTTTGTGACGTCACCGGATGCAGGTGTCTTCCGATTCCGTCACTTAGCTAAATTAAAGCAAGTATACGATATTTGTGATATCGGTATTTTATTCAGTTCATATCTAAACTTCACCAGAATTGGTCATGTGGACCAACACAGCTTCCTCCAGTGATGGAGATGTTTAACTCAGTTGTTTATTCACAATAAAACTTAAAAACCACTAAGATGTGTTCAGTAAACCATTTAAATACATCTGAAAACAACTCATACTCAAATGTGTGCTTAAGACAGTAGCACACCAATAAATGGTGGCAGCGATTAAACTCAAAGACAGCGGTTAAACTCTAAGGCAGCAATTAAACTCTAAGAATTAGAGAAATATCTTCAAGACTTCAAAATAAATAGCTGTAAAACCAGAGATATATCTTCAAGACTTCAACATAAAAGCTGTAAAACCAGAGAATGATCTTCAAGACTTCAAAATAAAAGCTGTAATACCTGATAAAGATCTTCAAGAACTCAAAACTATCTACAAGAATCTACAATTTTGACTAAGTCCAACGGAAATGCTAACACCAACATATGTTAGTATACAAATTGAATCTTCAATCAACATCCTAGGAAACCCAAGGACTGGCGTTCAACTATTGCAAGACATATCCAGGAAGAACTACAAACAACAAGAAACTAGAACGAGACATCGCTAACAAAACATCAAGAGAGAGAGAGAGAGAGACGACGAGTCGACTTCATATAAAGCTAAGTACAGAGATTTTGTATTCATTTCAGTTTGGGCAGTGAAGTGTAGTTATCACAAGTCGTTAGTCAATTATTACTGGGGTGAGTGAATTCCTAAACTTTGTTATAAGAAACTCCGAATTCTCATTTTGAATTTTTCTTTCTTTGTGCTAATTCCTTTTTCTTTCATAAACTCTTGGGGGGAAATGTATTGGGATTAGTAACATTGTTGGGGGAATTTTATTATACATATGCGTTTACGCAGTGGGCGTCTGTACTCATATAGATATTTTGATAGGATTGAAAGGGGTCAAAGAGATAGAAAAAAAAAAAAATACAGCAGTCATGGCTCCTCCTGTCAGCCCTACCCCTGGACCTAGTGGTGTAGGCCAGGCTAATCCTCCTCCAATTGTGACGCTTGTAAATGCCAGGTCAGCAATCCTTCCTTTTCAAGGCCGTGTCAACGGATTCTTGCCACAAAATGTGGAGTCATGGATTTCATCCGTTGATGCCCATTTAAATGCCAAACAAATCGTAGATCCTTTTGTACAATTACAAGAAGCTAAAAGTTTTATAGATTTTTCTAAGGGGGATGCGAGTGCGTATTTAAGAGGTGTTTCATTTCAGGAAGCAGTTACTTGGGATGATTTCAAAGTTAGGTTACGCGCGATCTATGGGGGTGAGGAAGCTTTGGATGTAGTGTTAACGTTACGAAATACACTTAATCAAGCCACTATGAATCGGCTTAATGTTGTTGAGAGAGCAGCTCTCATAGCTGATAGGCTTAACGAATATCAGGACATTTTAGGTAATTCCACTTGGGTTACTAACGATAATATCTCCGTGAAAGATTTTTTACGATTAATGTATTTAACTTGCATGACACTTATGTTGCCTGAAGCTTTAGTACGGTGCTTTGATAAGAAGTTAATGCCTGCAAGTACGGAATTGGATGTCTATAAACAGATAAAGAAACACATGTCCAAGTGTCCAGATCTCGATCCCGTGTTAACTCAAGTTTTTGCTAAGAATGAAACAAAACCACAAACAGTGAACGTAATTAATAATCCAGTAGCGGGAGTGACGTGTTACAACTGCAAACGTCAAGGTCACATAAGCGCAGACTGTAGAACGAAATTTTGTTCAGTTCACAACACAGGATCACATTCTTATAGTCAATGTTACGCGCGTAAGACACAACAATATCCTAGAAATACACAGTCAATTCCACAGTCAGTTCCATATGGAAATAAAAAGAAAAATCCTCATTTTAACAATAAGAAGAAACAACAAAATGTCAATGCAGTTCAGAGTCCGAAACAAACAAACACTTCTTCAAATATCGCTGAGCCTGGGCCGTCAAACCAGACCTCGCAAAGTCAGCCTAATTTTCAGAATGTGCAGAGCAAAGCAAATACCACATAGTTAACTCTAGAGGGGAAGAGAGTGATGTTGGGTCAAGGTCATTTATGTCAACATCAACAGTATTGAATAATCAATTTAATGTTTTATCAGATAATTGTGAGACAATAGATTTTCCTATGAAACACACGGCCGAATTAAGTAAAACAGTGCATGCTCCCGTAGATTTGCAACGAATTCATACAATAATAAGCCAAAATGAGTTACGGCCAACCTTATATGCTGTAAATTTAGAACACAAATCCTTTACGTTATTTTTTGACTCTGGTAGTCCACGTAATATTATGGATTTGAAGACGCATCATTTGTTGTTTTCGAACTTTCCGATTGAAAATTCAGGAATCAGACTTTCAGGTATAGGAAATAATGAATTGAACGTCATAGGCATAACTCATATTCAGTTCAGAGTCGGTAATCGCACGTTTGCCGATACATTTGTTGTTGTGAAAAACATTAATATGTATCCAGCTGTAATTATAGGATACCCATCTATGGGAAATCAAAACATTATCTTAGCTCCTGCAAAGCACGGCGTGTATATCAAAGGGAAATTCTATAAGTCTTCTAATACTTTAAAGTCAGTTTTGGATAAAAAGGAGACGACAAATGTAACCGTAACGTACGTTGAAGAACCAATAACTTGTCTCACTAATAAAGAAATAATATACGCGACCCAGCAGAATTCTCGTTCACCCGTAATATCATCTTGCACGCAATATATCGAACCAAACATACCTTCGAATTTAATAGTGCAAATAAAGAAAACACTACCGGGATCTGAAATATTAATCCTTTCCGATACTTTGAAAACCAACGGATTGTCTGTCACTCAAGCTATTTATACAGTAGGCTCACATCAGCAATGTAATATCGAAGTCTGTAATCATTTAAATAACACTTTAGTAATTCACAAAAATCAACATATCTTGGATGTAGAAGTTTATAAACATCGTATTCTTACCGTTGCTGAAATCAATCACTCTCAATCAGTTGCGGATGAATCCCTTTTACGATCTATTAAAAATAAAATCAGTAAGGACATTCAAGACGAAGAAATTCAGCAGAAAATTTTCGAACTTTTAACTAAATATACAGATGTCTTTTCCACTACGGATGGATCCTTAGGAAAAACAGATGTGATCGAGCATCAAATTAGGTTAAAAGACAAGCAGAAAATTATATATGTACCCTCGTACAGACTCCCTATGAAATTCCAGAATGAAATAAATGATGAAGTAGGTAAAATGTTAGAGGAAGGAGTCATTAGAAAATCAAATAGCCCTTATAATTTTCCTTTAATAGTTGTACCGAAAAAAGATCGAACATGGCGTATCTGCGTCGACTTTCGTCGTCTAAACGAGGAAACGATCCCTGATCGATTCCCAGTGCCATGTACTGACGATATTTTGTCTTTGTTAGGTCAGAATAAATATTTTACCAGTTTGGACTTACTTAAAGGCTTTCACCAGATATCATTAGAAGAAGATAGTATCCCATACACAGCCTTCAGCACAGCCAGGGGACATTATGAATTTTTACGGATGCCTTTTGGTTTACGTTGTGCTCCTATAACATTTACAAGAATGATTAACATAGTGTTTGGAGACTTGTTAGGGGATATATTGCATGCCTATATGGATGATCTTGTAATCTTTTCCAACACCTTAGAGGAACATCTACGTAAGTTAGAACTAGTACTACAGAGATTAAGACAACATAACTTAAGGGTAAAGATTAGTAAGTGTGAATTTTTAAAAACAGAATTAATATATTTGGGTTTCATGGTGTCAAGCCAAGGTCTTAAAGTAGTCCATGATAAGGTGTCGGCTATACGTAATTTTCCCATACCTACTAATGTCAAGGGAATACAGCAATTTCTGGGTTGTAGTGGATATTACAGGCGTTTTATACGCAACTATTCAATAATAGCCGCTCCTTTAACTGATCTTACGAAGAAGGGCGTAGATTTCATATGGTCTGAGCAACATCAACAGGCGTTTAATACTTTGAAAGATGAACTGTGTAGTTCTCCTATCTTAAAATTTCCTGACTTCGGTAAGGAATTCTTCATTGCAACAGACGCCTCAGACTTAGGAGTAGGAGGGGTATTGCTTCAGCAATATGATAAACAGTTTTTCCCGATAGCTTTCTATTCTCGAAAATTGAGAACTTCCGAAAGTAAGTATGCAGTAATAGACAAGGAAGGACTAGCTATTGTTAATTCGCTAGTGCATTTTAAGTTCATAATTTACGGTTATCCCGTTAAGGTTCTTACTGACCATAAACCACTAACAGAGTTCTTTAAAGGCTTCAATCACAGCCCTAAACGAACTCGGTGGCATTTAATCATTCAAGATTTTGGCGCAAGAATCGGGTATTTACCTGGGAAAGCAAATATCATTGCGGATGCATTATCACGCAACCCCGTGTCATCTTGTACGGAGTCTTTAGCTGAATTAATAGATATATCAACATCCATGCCTATTGTAAAAACAATATCTGAACAAGAAGATTTAGGCTGGAGTGCTGAATTGTTACAGACTGAGCAAAGAAAAGATCAGAAAATAGAAACAATTATAAATGCTTTGAAAGGCAATCATAAAGAAAAAGAATATATAAAGTATAAGCAGCAGAATTATGTAATCAAAGATAATATTCTGTGTAGGACTGTGACAAGGAAAACCCGCAATACACCACATGTAACTAACGACCAGGTAGTAGTACCAAACTCACTTGTTTCCACTGTCCTGAATTGGTTGCATTCAAATCCATTACATGGACACCCTGGGTTCTCATTAATGTCACAGAAAGCCAAATCATTGTTTTATTGGCATACAATGCTTACAGATATAAAAAGACACATAGCTAATTGTCGCACATGTCAGGAAAACAAAGGGCATACGAAAACACCTGTCAGCTTAGGAGCTTATCCTGTTCCCAATCAACCCTTTGAAAGAATACATTTAGATTTGTTAACAGGATTTTACGAGTCAGACAGAGGAAATAAGCACCTCTTAGTAATTATAGATGCTTTAACTCGATATACAGAACTAATAGCGCTTAAAACTAAAACTGCGATTGAATGCGCTAGGAAGTTTTACGAGTGTTACATTTGTAAACATGGAATTCCACACATGATAATCTCAGACTCGGTGGTGAATTTAATAATCACTTTCTTACCTCATTGTGTGAATTCCTCAACATAAAGAAGGTTAATACCATGATATATCACCCAGAGTCGAATGGGCTAGTGGAAAGAGCAAATAGGAAGATATTAAATATATTAAGGGTAACACTAGGGGGATCAGACCCCAACTGGGATATTGCAATACCGGCGGCACTGAGTACTCTGAATCATTCATATCATATATCAATTAAAATGTCACCGCATGAAGCATTGTATGGTACCCCAGTTAGAACACCTTTCCATGTATTAACGCCTACAACTAATCTATCAAATCCTTTAAAAGAATGTATAAATGCAAGTATAAGTCGATATGATATCCTTCGAAAGAATTTAGAAGAATCACAAATCATAATGAAAAGGAATCATGATAAAATAGCGAAACCAACTAAAACATATACCGTGGGTGATAACATCTATATTCAAATCAATGTCAGAAAAGGGCTCAACTATAAACTAACACCTAAGTTTGAAGGCCCATTTAACATTTTGGAAACATTAACGGCCAATAGGTTTAGAATTCAAAACGTAGCCCAACCCACGGATGAGAGAATAGTACCATTGTCTCACATAAGAAATTAAAAAGAAAAGAGAGGAAAAGAAGTGAGGAAAAATTTTATTTTATGACTAAAAGTTTTCTTTTTAATACAGGAGTAATTACATATGTTTTTTCTCGTTACAGGTTTCCAAGATGAATTTTTTGTTGTTGGGAGTGATATTGTTCGCTCAGACATTTTTTTCGTATGGGATGAGTTCTAAGACTAAGAATATATATTTTAAATATGGCAATATAGTTGAAAGACAAGAAGACATTTTTATTACATCAACCAACGTAATTGTCGAAGTGCATATGCAAGCAATTTTTCTTCAAGAGAATGATGTCACTAGCTTAAGAACCGCCATTTCAAGGTTTTCTGCATCATTGGATGAGTTGCATAGGAGACATTTTCATTTGACTACTAAGAGTTTGCTTGGATCAACATTAAAAGTTGCAGAGATGCTATCTGATGACTTGAAAAATAAGACTGGAGAGACAGGATCTTTGGCTTATGACCTTTTGATGTGGACTGTAGGACACGAACAAAAAGAAAGACGGAATCCGTTCATTTATGCTGCATTAAGCATCTTTGGGTCTGTTGCAAGTTTAGGTTTAGGACTTTCCAATCGTCTTAAAATTAGTAATCAAAATAAGAAAATTGAGTTCTTGACTCATAAAGATGAATTGATTATGTCAGAACTAAGAGATCAGTTAGCTTCAATCAATAAAATTATGGATTTGTTAAATGAACATTCAGATAATATCGTTCAAATTATGGAAGTACAGGATTTGTTGGCAACATTAACGTATTATGATTCAAAGATAGATCACATACATAACAGAATTGCACATTTCATTGAGAAATCCAAGGATTATGTAGAAGCTATCACGTTAGCAACTAAAGGTGTATTGTCGCCCCATTTGTTGCCTATACGTTACTTAAAATTAGTTCTGGAGAACGGAAGGGATAAACTAGGCTATGTTCCTTTGTTAGACGAACATAGGTTAGAATTTTATTACAGCCTAATTACAATAAACGTAGATAATAACAAGATTAGGATTACAATTCCCTTTGATTCTTCTGATGCCTGGCAATCTTACAGGATATCACCATTTCCGACTTTCATGACGAATCACTCAAATCCAGTAATATCCAGTTTGACAGGACACGTATTGATTTCCCCAGACAAGGAAACATATACGGTCATTAAAGACTTAAATCAATTAACTCACTGTTCAGACGCAATGGATAGAAAAATATGTACAGCTGACTCATTTGAATTCCGTAAAAACTTGATGGATTCATGCGAGTTAGGTATAGTGCTAGACGGTGCTCTCTCCCATATAAGTGAAAATTGTCTGGATAAGCTTTATCCCTTTGACAATAAAGAATTCAATTGCAGACTAAATAATGGCTCGTGGATACGATACGACAAGGACGGCTTCAATGTATCATGCCCTGACGGATCCACATCCTTCAACAACATCTTCGTCGCAGCAGATGGCTGTATCGGGACTTCCCCGAATTCCATGGTGACTGGCCTACGGACAATCATCAGAGAACGAGCTTACTTCGCGAACTTCACGTGGACCTCTACAATGCCCGCACTTCCTGTCCCCTACAACGGAAGTGTGGCAAAGCGGTTGATGAAACTTACCGAAAAGGACCACCTGTCACCGACTTACAAAGAGATTCTTCACCCTATATTACTGGCTAGTTTTTGTGTAACGGTGATAATTTTTATCGCCGTGAACATCCTTGTTTGGCGTAGGTTACGGCACAGCAAGCAGCTACAAAGGAACGAGTTGAATAGCCCTGACAATACCCCCTACCTGATCCAATTCAAAGCTGTATGAGTGGCCACCTCATTCGCTAAGGGAGTAATTTGTCAGGATGATGTTTGTATGAAAAGCTGATTAGTACGCTAGTAATATGTAATTAAAGAAATTCTCTACATTTGCATTGTTAAAAATACATTTAAAATAACATTTAAAAAATAAATAAAATAAAAAAGGATATAAATCATTTTTTCTCTCGGCATCTAATAAAAATATATAAGCCGGAATGTTAAAAAAGAAAAGAGAAAAAAAAAATATAATAAGATATATAACAGAATCTATGGGCATCTAATAAAATGTATCAGCCCTATATATAAATATATATATATATATATGTACGAAACCGTGGTACGTGTACGTACCAGGAATTCGTATTTGTGCACTAAAAATTGAGTATCTTGTTTCTGACAAAGGTAACAATTATTCTTTATCAAGTTACCGAATCATTTGTAAGTCAGAATTTATTTTGTTTTTGGTACCATGTAATCATTTGCTAGCAATGTACCATATGTATGATCTTGGTTTTATCATGCATTTTTCTTTTTGCTTTGGTAATATCTTTTTTGTATGCATTATTGTTATTATTTTTTGATGTGCCTATTTGGACATTCGTCCTCAGTTGGATATAGCTAATGTTATACAATGAATAATACGTATGTCCAGTCACACCTAATAACCATGTTTCGGCTTGTTGTTAAATTTTTGTAAAAAAAAAATTGAGATAGCTGGCCGAGCTTATGTAATAGTTAGAATAGTAATATTACATGTTTAAAACAAATGACGTAATATGTCATGTTGGTTGGAAGAGCTAACCGTGAGATTTGCTATAGTCAGTCAAATTGTAAGCAGGATGTAAGATGCTGAGTTGCCATTCTTTCTTAATGTCAACACATTGTCTCTTCGTGTGAAAGTTTGTGACGTCACCGGATGCAGGTGTCTTCCGATTCCGTCACTTAGCTAAATTAAAGCAAGTATACGATATTTGTGATATCGGTAATTTATTCAGTTCATATCTAAACTTCACCAGAATTGGTCATGTGGACCAACACAGCTTCCTCCAGTGATGGAGATGTTTAACTCAGTTGTTTATTCACAATAAAACTTAAAAACCACTAAGATGTGTTCAGTAAACCATTTAAATACATCTGAAAACAACTCATACTCAAATGTGTGCTTAGGACAGTAGCACACCAATATATATACTGTATATATATATACACACACAATATATATATATATATATATATATATATATATATATATATATGTATGTATATATATACACATACATATATATGCATATATACACACGTACTATATATATATATATATATATAAATATATATACATATATATATATACATATACATATATATATATATATATATATATATATTTATATATATATATATATATCTTTATATTATATATAAATGTGTGTGTATATATATATATATATATATATATATATATATATATATATATATATATGTGTGTGTGTGTGTGTGTGTGTGTGTGTGTGTGTACATGTATAATTCAGTTTTATCCCTACTAACCAATGAAATCTAAATTAACACGTCAGTTTATTTTTATCTATGGATATCTCTAAATCCAACCGAGATACCAACATGTTGCAAAGACCCGACGCTGTTTAATCAGAATTTCCTGGTTCTCTCTCTCTCTCTCTCTCTCTCTCTCTCTCTCTCTCTCTCTCTCTCTCTCTCTCTCTCTCTCTCTCTCTCTCTCTCTCTTTTTATGAGAATCAAATCTTATTCAAGCACTCGAAATCAAATATACTGACTTTCGATATATTTTCAGCTTTACTATTGTCGTTCTAATATGGTATTTTTTCCTTTTGGGGCCCTTGGGCTTATAGCATCTTGCTTTTCCAACTAGGGTTGTAGCTGAGCTAGTAATAATGATAATGATGATAATAATAATGATAATGATTATAATGATAATAATACTAATAATGAAAATAATAATGATAATGATATTAACAATAATAATAATAATAATAATAATAATAATAATAATAATGATAATAATACAGATTCATGACTTGTATGTAACATTCTTTTTAAAAAACTCATTTATAAACACTTTTTTTTTCTTTTTTTAATCCAACCGATATTTACTTCATATTTCATTCATGGCCCTTTTCCTTACCTCACAAACTCTCCTTAACCTTTTTTTATCATTCCCGAAACATCTGAATTTAGGTTATCTGTTCCAAAATTAGTTTTTTTTTAATCTTTTTTTTTTATGAAATACTCATTTACAATATTACAATTTATAACATATACATCATAGTATATTTACATAAGTAATTTTTATTTTACATATAGTGTATTTACAATTGAAATTTTCATTATTTATTTAAATATGTTTTAAATCAAAATATATTTAGTCGTGAATACTTTTCAATAGACGTTTTAAATCCTTTTTTATTTAAGATTAAACGTATTTATCGTTCTGCTTTTAGTATATTTGATAGAATTTAAATTTAACGCAAAGAAGAAAAATAACTCGTGCCTTCACGCATATTTCATCTGTCCGCCATATTGCCAAAATTCTTCGAAATCCTCTTATCGGTAATATTTATCCTCATCCTCTCAGGACGGGCGAATCCTCGAGGAGAGGATACTTAGAGCCTCCCAAGGCCCCAAGGAGGTTCATTGGGTAATACTCACTCCTCTGTGTCCCCCAATAGGAATTATTATTATTATTATTATTAGCTAAGCTACAGCCCTAGTTGGAAAAGTAGGAGGCTATAAGCCCAAGGGACCAAAAGCATCAAGATCTCTGTGAGGTAAGGAAATAAGAAAATGAATAGACTGCATGAGAAGTATTATTATTATTATTATTATTATTATTATTATTATTATTATTATTATTATTATTATTATTAGCAGCTAAGCTACAACCCTTGTTGGAAAATTGGGATCCTGTAAGCTCAATGGCTCCAACGATAGAAAAGTAGCCTGGTGAGGAAAGGGGATGCTGGTAGCCCAAGAACTCCAACAAGGAAAAATAGCCCAGCGAGGAAATAAAATAAGGAAATAAATAAACTAACATATTTTAAGAACAGCAATAACATTAGAACAGATATTTCATACGGAAACTATAAAAAGAGACTTACGTCGGCCTATAGAAACATTCGCTGGAAATGACCTCTTAACACAGAAACACACTTTAAGAATCCCGGCCAGACAAAACAAACTCAGACATGAATGCAATGCCTTTGTTGTTTCATTGCTTTGTTTACGGCCATTTCAGTCGTGGATGATTATGCTTTTGTTATTCAAAAGAGATTTGAATGGCAATATTAATTCATATCCATAAGTGACCTTTTATATTACTTGACCTATAAGAGGTAGGTCATCCCAGAAGTTCTTGGGCAACATATCGTTTTCCTGATTCTTCCTACAACTCGATGGCTATTTGTTATAGCACGTGTTTCGAAGGTACATCGATTTTATAAATATATATATATATATATATATATATATATATATATATATATATATATATATATATATATATATATATATATATGTATGTATGTACATATATATGTATATATATACATATAAATATGTGTATGTATAGATGCAAACTAAAGTATGTGTATATATATATATATATATATATGTGTGTGTGTATATACACACACACACATATATATATATATATATATATATATATATATATATATATATATATATTTGTATATATATACATACATACATATATATATATATATATGTATGTATGTATGTGTGTATAGATGCAAACCAAAGTGTGTATATATATATGTATGTATCTATATATATAATTATAGATATAGACATGTATATATATACATATATACTGTATATATTTATATGCATATATATAATATATATACACATATAGCTATATATATATATATATATATATATATATATATATATATATGTATATAGATAGATAGGTAGATACATACATGCATACATACAAACATAAATAATCATCATCAGCCGTATCTATTCCTCTGCAAGACAAAGTTCTCAGACATGTACTTCCACTGGAGTCTGTTTATGGTCTTTCTATACCATTCTATACCCGCAAATTTTCTTAGTTAGTCAATCTATCGTATTCTCTTCCTTTCTCTGCTTCTTTTGCAGTAATTTGGAACCCATGCTGTTATTTTTAATATCCATCTATTATCTTTCATTCTCATTATATGTTCTGCCTATGTCCATTTCTATTCCTTGTTAGAATATCCTCTGCTTTACTTTGCTCTCGTATCCTTGCTGTCCTTTTTCTGTCTCTAAGTGTTATTATCATCATTATTCTTACTGTAGATCTTTGAGTAGTAACTATCTTTATGTTCTAAATATATATATATATATATATATATATATATATATATTTATATATATATGTATATATGTGTGTATATGTATGTATATATATTTATATATATATATATATATATGTATATATATATATATATATATATATATATGTATATATGTGTGTATATGTATGTATGTATATATATATATATATATATATATATATATATATATGTATATACAGTATATATTTACATATATATATATATATATATATATATATATATATATATATGTGTGTGTGTGTGTGTATGTGTATAAATCTATCTATCTATATATATATATATATATATATATATATATATATATATATATATATATATATATATATATAGTATATACATTCACCAGGAACTTTTTCCGTTTGAAGGGGTAATACTGCAAACTTCAATATTTTAGTATCCTTTCAATTTTCTATGGGCTAGTTTGGAAGACCCTTTTTTCTTGATCCCAATCATGTCGAAACCACAGTTACAGCTGGGTTAAACGCAATCAATTGTTTACAATCTAAATAAGAAAAATATTTGGTTGTTTTATTTGCTTTATTCTTCTTGACTCTTAACGCTCCGGTTCCCTCATCGTAAAAGCTAAATAACTTTCCCCGTAGGGAACCAAAACACTTACAGCTTAAGTAAACTGTAAATGAAGGTTGGTACTCAACTTAAACGATGCAGAAGAAGCCATCATACGAAGGAAATCTTCAAAAAAGCTGATAAAGAGAGCACAACGAAACAACATCAACAGTAGGTCTACGCTGCGAACAAAGGAATGGGGCTTCAGAGACGAACGCGGGCACCTTAGGGTGAGAGGATATGTAACGGCTCCTTGCTTATCCTTCCCCTTAGTTGATTAGACTGGGTAAAGTCTATTGGGGGTGCAGATATCTATGGTATCTTATACTTGATAGCTACAGATAGTCGTTCTGGGGGTTGGAACCCCGTGATACCTAACGGTATTTCTCTTGGAATATCACTCCCAGAAATATTATACAGTAGGAAGTTGCCGAAGGGAACTTCCATCAGGACGACATGGCCATCTCACCCAAAAATTGATTTTTCCTTCGTCAAAATCCGTTTCATTGGACAGAATGACACAAAACAATCGTGTTCACCAAAGAGTTCGTACCGAAGTATGATATTAAATTATTCTTGTCCATGAAAGAGGGAGGGGAAGAGATAGAGAGAGTGATAGAGAGATTGCGAATTTGATGAAAGGGTAATTATGCTGAGATCAAAGCAAATAGAAGAAAGAAAAACAGAGAGGGAGAAGATTGAAAGAGAAAGAAGTTATAAATAGATCTTGCAATATAATTAGCGGTAAAAATTGAGATAAATTTTACAATAATTAATTGAGTTATGATTTGAATTTCTTCTATGAAGAAGAAAATTAAGAGAAGTTCATCCAAATTGTAAAAGATAAATGGGTTGTGAATTATATTTCTGGATTGCTATCTTCTGTTTTATATATCTTCCTCTCGTTTTTTTAAGTGTTTATAGTTTTTAAATGAAAGATCTATTTTAGTGTTATTACTGTTCTTAAAATATTTTATATTGTTCATTACCTCTCTTGTAGTTACTTTATTTTCTTATTTCTTTTTCTCACTGGGCTATGTATCCCTGTTGGAGCCCTTAGGCTTATAGCATCCTGTTTTTCCAATTAGGGTTGTAGCTTAGCAATTGATAATAATAATAATAATAATAATAGTAATAATAAGTTGCATCTTTATCAACTCGCCCTGTCTTTAATCCAGAATCCTTAAGATGAAAAATACTTTGAAAATGCGTATTTAATCCTTTGAGCCCAAGTTATAAAAAGATTGAGGGTCCTCATATTTCTTTTATCATTCGTAGAGATCTCTCAATTTTCCCCCGTATGAGAGAGAGAGAGAGAGAGAGAGAGAGAGAGAGAGAGAGAGAGAGAGGTGGATTGTAAAATAAAATTTGATACTTAATTTATTTGATAAATTGAATATTTATTACTTTTGAATTTTCAGGTGAACGATACCATTGTTTTGATTAAAAAGGCAAAATTTTAGGGAAATATTACCATCTGATAACGTTCCTGATGGGTGAACGCCAGACTTGGGTTCGAGTCCCTCTCAAACTCGTTAGTTTTTTTGGTCTCAGCAACCTCACTATCCTTTTGAGCTAAGGATTGGGAGTTTGGGGGAGCCTATAGGTTATCTGCTGAGTCATCAGCAGCCATTGCCTGGCCCTCCTTGGTCTACAATTGGGTGGAGAGAGGCTTGGGCGCGGATCATATGTATATATGGTCGGTCTCTAGGACATTGTCTTGCTTGCTAGGTCAATGTCACTGTCCCTTGCCTCTGCCATTCATGAACGGCCTTTAAACATTTAGACTGACGAAGGGCGTTAGTTTCATGAATGTAGCGAGGATAGAAGACTCAGTATTGGAGGGTGGCATCATCAGACAGTAGTGCACAATCTGGAGGGGTGGGGGGGGGGGGGAGGCGGGAGGGAACTGGTCACTCCGGGGTCGCCAATTGTGCGAGTTGGCTGTTAGGTTATAACAGAGAGGTGAGATGAATTATTATTATTATTATTATTATTATTATTATTATTATTATCATTATTATTATTATTATTATTATTATTATTATTTGCTTAACTTTGCCCTTGTTGGAAAAGCAGGATGCTATAAGCCCAGGATGCCCCAACAGGGAAAATATCCCATTGAGGAAAGGAAGCAAGGAAAAATGAAATATTTTAAGAACAGTAACATTAAAATAAATATTTTCTATATAAACTATAAAAACTTAAACAAAACAAAAGGAAGAGAAATTAGATACAATAGTGCGCCCAAGTGTACCCTCAAACAAGAGAACTCTAACACAAGAGACATTGGAAGACCATGAAACAGAGGCTATGGCACTACCCAAGACTAGAGAACAATGGTTTGATTTTGGAGTGTCCTTCCCCTAGAAGAGTTGCTTACCATAGCCTAAGAGTCTCTACTACCCTTACCAAGAGGAAAGTGGCCACTGAATAATTACAGTGCTGTAGGTAACCCCTTGGTTGAAGAAGAATTGTTTGGTAATCTCAGTGTTGTCAGGTGTATGAGTAGAGAGGAGAATCTGTAAAGAATAGGCCAGACTATTCGGTGTATGTGTAGGCAAAGGACACCACAACTCTCTAGCGGTAGTATCTCAACGGGTGACTGGTGCCTTGGCCAACCTACTACCTGAATATTATTCCTCCGTTTTACCGTTGATGATTCTTATTTCCCGAAAGGTCAACGCAACCTTTCTCTTATAAGCTCAGGGGTCCCAACAGGGAAAATAGCCCAGTGAGGAAAGGAAACAAGGAAAAATAAAATAATTTAAGGGTAATAATAATATTAAGATATATTGAATGCTTATTAATGCACTGTGAAGAAATATTTGTTACTCGAACATTTTAACGTTAAAGTTTGAGGATAAACGCTTGAATCAAGTATGGGTAATCTAGCGAATATTGAAAATTTACTATTATAAATTTACAAATTATTTTATCATTATCTACATAATTTCATTCCTCGATATTTTCAATCACGATTAGGTGTATTTTTGTCTTTTTTTCTATTTGCTTTTATTTATAATTCACTAAGTAGTTTTGGTATGATTATATCAAAGCACACACACACAGAATCACACACACACACACACACACACACACACACACATATATATATATATATATATATATATATATATATATATATATTTATATAGATATATATGTATAAGTGTATAATCGTGCACGTTCGTGTACACACACATTACATATACAGTATATATATATATATATATATATATATATATATATATATATATATATATATATATATATACTCATACATACATACATACATATAAAGATATATATATGTATATATATGTATATATATATATATATATATATATATATATATATATATGTGTGTGTGTGTGTGTATGTGTGCGCGCGCGCGTGAATTTCATGGCCTGACTATCTTAAACGCATCCCACTAACTCCTTTTGATTACAATAACAAACGGCCACCAAATGCCACAGATATTACCAATTTGATGTATAAGGGAGATTAAACTTACCGAATAAAAGGAGCCATCTCAGGGGGAACTGAGTTGAAGTCAAGAAAGGGGGGAGGAGGGGGTGGCAAGGAAATGTATGAGACGCCCAACACCAACCCCGCTAATTTATGAATACATTACGGGACGAAATGAGGTTATCTCACCCTCTGCGGTGGAATTTAAGAGACTGCTGCTTCTCACCGCCGACAAAGTCATAATCTGAATTATATTGTTTGCAAGGTTATTTTATAGCGGTTCCCACTACTTTATTATACTATTTTTATATATTATTAGACTTCAACGTCACTTCCGGTGAATATTACCGTTTTAGTCCGAGGATTTTTCTTCCTTTGGTTATAAAGTTCACTAAAGTTCACCTAATTACCTTCCCTAACTTCGTTGCGAAGGGTATGTTTTCGCATAACTCGAAAACTATTTGACTGAATCTCATCAAATTTGGTGGGATGATTGGCCATGATCCAAGGACAATTTGTTTAGATTTTGGCAGTGATTGGGTTAAAAGTCAAGGTCAAAGTCACGAATAGGTAAAAGAAAGTTTTTTTTTTACCATATCGTGGCTAATTTGTATCTGATTTGCATGAAACTAGTGCCAAATAGTGCATAATTCAATTGCCTATCTTGTGATATACATCATGATATAAGCGAAGGTATGCGCTCTACCGAGTGCTCGTTTTAGTTACCTTCTTTTTTCGCTCAATCTGTCCGTGTGTTTGTATGTCTCTCTGGGTTTAACTTTCTCTCTCAGTAATTACATTTTAATGATCTCATGACATGCCCAATTCGAGCTTGCTTCCCGAGTTCACCCTGACTGAATCAGATATACCGTTAGTCTCAAAAAATATCTTATTTTATGTAAAATAAATCTTTCTTCTCGATATGAAATTCACCCTTTCCCCAGTTCCATGAATAATTCATTATGCATTTCGCTTTGCAAGCGTTGCGAAAGACATTAGCAAGAGCTTTGTTCGCGTTATATCCATGAGTGAAGCTTATGCATATTTGAGATATGTTGAAGTTGTCTTTTGTTGGTTTAGTAAATGCTTTCATTACAACCTTCTATAATTTCCTGAGTTATAGAGTTTTAGAGTTCTTTGACTGGCCAAACAATACTACAATGGATCCCTCTATCAGGTTACGGTTCACTTTCCCATTGCCTACACATACACCAAATAGTCTGGCCTATTCTTTACGGATTCTCCTCTGTCCTCATACACCTGACAACACTGACATTACCAAAAGATTCTTCTTCAGTGGCCACTTTCCTCTTGGTAAGAGTAGAGGAGACTCTTTAGATATGGTAAGCAGCTCTTCTTGGAGAAGGACACTACAAAATCAAACCATTATTCTCTAGTCTTGGGTAGTGCCATAGCCTCTATTATTATAATTATTATTATTATTATTATTATTAATGTAATTATTATTATTGTTATTATTATTATTATTATTACTTGCTAAGCTACAACCCTAGTTGGAAAAGCAGAATGCTTCAGTATAAGCCCAGGGGCCCCAACAAGGAAAATAGCCCAGTGAGTTACGGTAACAAGGAAGAATAAAATATTTTCAGAAGAGTAACAACATTAAAATAAATATTTCCTATATAAACTATAAAAAAATTTTAACACATCAAGAGGAAGAGAAATGAGATAGAATAGTGTGCCCGAGTGTACCTATCTTCAGTGGTATTGGTGATAATATGAGAAAAGAAGAAGAAGAAGAAGAAGAAGAATACTTATTCCAGGATAGAAAATAGAAATTGTTTATTTTTGCCCACGGAATATAAGTGAG
>NC_090739.1:131399593-131404593 GCF_036898095.1 Palaemon carinicauda
GTCATGAATTTCCATGGAATGATAGAGCTTCCGGCCTGCTGTGATCCCCTTTTTTTTCTTTATTTCAGGATTTCACTCTGACTCTTTATCACTTTGGGTGATTTGGATAATTAATTTTATTCAGAGATGAAAAATTGTTCCCTTTTATTCAGGTTAAAAATCCTGGTCAGTTTCTACAGCCTGGAATGTCATCATCATCATCAACTCATCCTACGCCTATTGACGCAAAGGGCCTCGGTTAGATTTCGCCAGTCGTCTCTATTTATCATCTACTTCATGCTTCATTGTCCTCAGCCATGTAGGTCTTGGTCTTCCAACACTTCTAGTGCCTTGTGGAACCCAGTTGAAAGTTTGGTGGACTAATCTCTCTTGGGGTGTGCGAAGAATCTTAACATTATTTTTTTTTTTTTTTTTTTTAACCAATCTCTTCTGGGGAAAGCGAATAATCTTAACATCAAAACATAATATTCGATTTAATCAAGTTGAGCATTTCTATTTGACGTAAAATAATATATAGAAAATATTAAAAAGAAAATAAAGACATTCATGTGTTCGAATCCACCTATTTTGTTTACCTCATTCCAAAGCGTAAACACGTTCCAGGCTGTACCTGACTTGGCTGTTAAATGGCGCAGCCAAGGTCACATAAATGTAGCATGAGAGTATATTTAAAGGGCTTCAGGTCTATCGGGAAACACTTATCTACGACAGTAAATCGGGAACTGTATGCTATCTCATAAAGATGGGGTCTGGTATGCAAAAGGTAAATGTGGTCATTCGGCCCAACAGCTCAGAGCTTTTGCTATGAAGATCGGTAAGTAAACTCGGCCGTTTCTGGTTCCTCGTATCTTGTCGGAATTGCGAAATAGTACCCGCTAGAGGTAGAGGAAATTGCAAAATGGTACCCACTAGAGGTCGAGGAAATTGCAAAATGGTACCCACTGGAGGTAGAGGATATTGCAAAATCGTACCCACTAGAGGTCGAGGAAATTGCAAAATGGTACCCACTGGAGGTAGAGGATATTGCAAAATCGTACCCACTAGAGGTCGAGGAAATTGCAAAATGGTACCCACTAGAGTTAGAGGATATTGCAATATGGTACCCACTGGAGGTAGAGGAAATTGCAAAATGGTACCCACTGGAGGTAGAGGAAATTGCGAAATGGTACCCACCGGAGGTAGAGGAAATTGCAAAATGGTACCCACTGGAGGTAGAGGAAATTGCAATATGGTACCCACTAGAGTTAGAGGATATTGCAATATGGTACCCACTAGAGTTAGAGGATATTGCAATATGGTACCCACTGGAGGTAGAGGAAATTGCGAAGTGGTACCCACCGGAGGTAGAGGAAATTGCCAAATGGTTCCCACTAGAGTTAAAGGAAATTGCAAAATGGTACCCACTAGAGTTAGAGGAAATTGCGAAGTGGTACCCACTAGAGTTAGAGGAAATTGCGAAGTGGTACCCACTAGAGTTAGAGGAAATTGCGAAATGGTACCCACTATAAATCGAGGAAATTGCAAAATGATACCCACTAGAGGTCGAGGAAGTAGCGAAATGGTATCCACTTGAGGTCGGGGAAATTGCGAAGTGGTACCCACCGGAGGTAGAGGAAATTGCCAAATGGTTCCCACTAGAGTTAGAGGAAATTGCAAAATGGTACCCTCTAGAGGTCGAGGAAATTGCGAAATGGTACCCACTACAGGGCGAGGCATTTTAAGTTATGCAAGAGGTTGACTGAGACATACGTGAACAGCCTGAAGAGAGTTTGTTTCACTGTTAAATATTTGCATTATATAAACGGTAAAAGTACTGGAATAAATTTTCCCAGGCATTTACCGTTTCTAAAACGGATATTTTGGCGTAAAGGAGTGATATTACGCTCACCAACCCGTAAAAGATGATAACAAAGTATGGTACAAATAACGGTCGACTCTATTTTACTGAAGTACGGCTAAGAACAGTATATTTTTACGGAGAATTTCCGATTAAAGTTACAGTTTTTTTTAACATTGTTGGAAAGGAACAAGCTTTTTTTTAATATATTTATCTTTTCTCTGTATATATTTCAATCATAATACTAATCACCCTTTTCCGAGAGATTTGAACCGTTCAATGTTGTGCTATTCTAAAGTTAAAGCTCAAGTCACAATTGCAGGTTTCCCCAATGTATGGTAAGAAATCAACTTTTTTAGGCATAATTAATCATTCGATTTATATCTTTACTATAGCTTATCGTTCGTTCGTTTGTTCGTTTTAGATTGACCCCAGCCTTAAAATCTATCTTACGATGCGAAGTATATTTGCTGTTTGTTTTTTACTTCATACTTAATTATCCTTAACATTTTCCTTGAATTTGAAAACTATGAAACCACTCTTCCAAATGTTGCTGGATTCATGAATGAATGTGGTGGCCGATGTGGCAACTTCCCTGACTGATGAACGCCAAACTCGGGTTCGAGTCCTGCTCAAACTCAATAGTTTTTCTGGTCGCTGCAACCTCACCATCCTTGTGAGCTAAGGATTCGGATGTGGGGGAGCCTATAGGGCTATCTGCTGAGTCATCAGCAGCCATTGCCTGGCCCTCCTTGGTCGTAGCTTGGGTGGAAAGGGGGCTTGGGGCTGATCATATGTATATATGGTCAGTCTCTAGGTCCTGCATGATAGGGCAATGACACTGTCCCTTGTCCCCTGCCATTCATGAGCGGACTTGAAACCTTTCATAGAAGGACTTTTAAATTCACATGAGTTATTTTGACCACATATTACATTTCACAAGGTTTGATTGAGGAGATTAAGTCCTTCCACTGTAATGAGGGTCAAGGATTTGAAGTTCTCGGGCATCCTGACATCGAAGGTCATTGACGCAATGAGGGAAAAGGATCTCATAATGTCATATCGTTGCAAATATTAGCTTCAAATATTAATTAATTTTGTTTTTTATTTTTGTTTTCAATCCGTAATCTAAGTGATTTACGTTGCACTTGCATTTTTAATAATTTTTGTATGATTTTTTGGAAAACTTTTATTAAACATTCTATTGAATTTATATGTCTGAGGACTTTGTCCTGCAGTGGACTAAAACGGCTGCATTTGTTGTTGTTTCCTGTTGATTGTATTTTAAAAACATTGGATACTTGTAATTTCGTATAAGGTGTGTTGGATATTTAATTTTGATTATTCTATGATTTATTTGGAAACTATGATTTACCATCTTATTGAATTGATATATCTGAGGCCTTTGTCCTGCAGTGGACTGAAAACGGCTGCATTTGTTGTTGGTTCCTGTTGATTGTATTTTAAAAACATTGGAAACTTGTAATTTCCTATAAGGTATGGTTTTGGGTGTTAAATTTTGATTTATTTTATAATTTATTTGGAAAACTTGGATTTAGCATCCTATTGAATTGACATGTCTGAGGCCTTTGTCCTGCAGTGGACTAGAAACGGCTGCATATGCTGTTGTTCAATATTGATTAGATTTTGTAAAAACATTGGATACTTATAATTTGGTATAAAGTATTGTATTGCATATTTAATATATTGATTTTTTTAATTTATTTGGAAAACTTTGATTCACCATCTTATTGAATTGGTATGTCTGAGGCCTTTGTCCTGCAGGGGACTAGAAACGGCTGCAATTGTTGTAGATTTTATTTTAAAAAGCATTGGATACTTGGTATTCTGTATAAGGTATTGTATTGGATGTTTAATTTTAATTTATTTCATAATTTATTTGGAAAACTGATTTAGCATCCTATCGAATTGACATATCTGAGGCCTTTGTCCTGCAGAGGATTAGAAACGGCTGCATTTGTCGCTGTTTGTTGTGGATTATATTTTAAAAACATTAGATACTTGTAAGAAAGCGAAGGTTGTGCATAGAGAGAGAATATCTTTTACTTAAGGTTGTGGTGGCCGGTGTGGTAACATCCCTGACTAGTGAACGCCAAGCTGGGGTTCGACTCCCGCTCGTTAGTGAGCTAAGGATGGGCGGTTTGGGAAACCCTATAGGTCTATCTGCTGAGTCATGAGCAGCCATTGCCTGGCCCTTCTTGGTCCTAGCTTGGGTGGAGAGGGGCTTGGGCACTGATTATATGTATGTATATATGGTCAATCTCTAGGGCATTGTCCTTCTTGATAGGGCAATGTCACTGTCCCTTGCCTCTGCCATTCATGAGCGGCCTTTTAAACATTTAAACCTTTTTGTGTTTAGAAATTATGATAGCAATTAATAACAACGTTTATAGTTGTTTGTTTTAATGTTGTTACTCTTAATAAATTTTTATTTTTTCTTGTTTCCTTTACTCACTGGGCTATTTTCCCTGTTCGAGCTCCTGGGCTTATAGCATCCTGCTTTTCCAACTAGGGTTGTAGCTTAGCAAGTAATAATAATAGTAATAATAAAAATAATAATAATAACAATAATAATAATAATAATAATAATAATAATAATAATAATAATCCAGTCTTCCATTTGAAATTATAATATAACTAAATTCTCATGAATCGTCCAAACCTCTTTGCAAGAAATGATTGAGTTTGCATAATGTCGTTAACCTAAAGATATATGAACTGAGATATTCTTTTTACATATTATTAAGGTTATGTCGTTTGCCATCTCATTTTCATCAAATCATCATACCTTAAATGCGACGTTAAAATGAATTAGCAGCTAAATTAATATGAACTTTATGGAACAAGAGAGACGTAATTAAGGTAACTTGAAACTGCATTGAATGAAGAAGCTCTTGATATTCATTAATCCACGAAGAAATTAAATTATATATCTCGGGATTTATTTCATTATGAAAATCTATTAATAAATATCAATATTTTATTTAAACCGCTTATTTGATGTACTTATCATATGCTCTACTATAGTCAATTCTTTTTAGGGAGGCAGATTTGCACCGACTCGCAGAAGTGCCCTTTTAGCTCGGAAAAGCTTCCCGCTCGCTGATTGGTTGGACAAATTAATTCTAACCAATCAGATAGC
>NC_090739.1:131412093-131414593 GCF_036898095.1 Palaemon carinicauda
CCCATCAACTCTTGCATTCATCGCATTCTTTAGCAGACAGCCACTTTCCATTCTCTCAACGTGGCCCAACCACCTCAACATATTCATATCCAGTATAAATAAAAGAGAAGAAAAGATATTACACAAGAAAAAATAACAATGCCTCATTCGATAAATATGGATATCATAAAATTGGAAAGCAAAATCATAATCATCTTGAAAAATATTTTGCTAATCATAGATTTATTATTATTGCTTTGTTAAGCAACCTTTGATTCGGCATTAAGTCCTTCGTTTAGAATGCATAAGAAATATTCTTCTTGCTTCGATTTGGTCTTCAAATATACATCCTCCACTCTAAATTATAGCAAAACGTATCATCTCTCAGGGTTTTTTTTTCTTTTTTTTCTTTTTTTTTCCAGCCACTTCATAAAGTAATCAGCATTTCTTTCATTTCCTCCCCTCTTCCCTTTCGCATATTCTTATATTTCATTTGCAATTTAGCTCCCTCCACTGCTTATAAAACCTTTTCTTTATTTTTAAGCATAATTTACATTAATCTGCAATTTAAGTTTTCCCTGTGTTATTTCCATTTCACATCGGGCGGTAATTATCAAACACGAAATGATGAGTCTCTTGAATATTTTGATTCATAATTTTTGCTCATAATAATTATTTATAGCATCCACTGATGCTTTGAAGAGCCCCTTTTGTCTAAATAATATCCCAGATGGAATACAAATATGAATTAATATCATGCGGAAAAAGATTGCAGCGTTTACATCAGCTGAAACGATATTGGAAAAAATAACTAGAAGAAAAAATACAATGCTTCATATTGCAAGTAGCAACAGGATGCAAATTACAGATATTAGAAATGCACAATACAGTTCTGTATTATGATTTCCTATTAGAAACGAACACAGAAAAGTTTTGAATTTGATCTTTTGAAATTGTCAAGAGAAAAGGCAACAGTTTTTGTAACTCGTTTGAAATGTAAATGTTTGAGGCAGTTTCGTGGGATGATTTTCGGTTCTGTATTTTACGTGTTTCATACACGCTTGTACACTGTAACTGTTATATTTTTTTTTTTATCTTATCACTCGCTCTTTCCTACACTGTTAATATACCTTTTTGTGTTATCCCGCTAGCGCTAGCTTTATCATATTTGAATTTGTGACGTTCTTCCTCGATAGTCGCTCTATATAAACTCGATGACTGTTTAATAAAGGTTAGTAGCATTCTCCTCGCCTCTCAGTTATTATTATTATTATTATTATTATTATTATTATTATTACTTGCTAAGCTACAACCCTAGTTTGAAAAGCAGAATGCCAGAAGCTCCAACAGGAAAAATTGCCCAGTGAGGAAAGGAAATAAGGAAACTACAAGAAAGGAATTAACAATTCATATAAAATATTTTCAGAACAGTAACAACATTAAAATAGATATTTCATATATAAACTATAAAAACTTTATAACAAAACAAGAGAAAGAGAAATAAGAAAGAACAGTGTTCCTCTCAAATCTACTTAATCAAGCGAAAGTATTGTGTTGATGATCTGGTTATCTCCAACACTTTTAAGGCCACAGTTATTGTTTTTCCAAGAACACAATAGAAAACAAACCCCTCTTAATGCTGTAATTTTTAATAGATTTGTCATATTTCGTTAATCTTTAGCTATTACTGTAACACATATTAAAATTTTTAGAGGCCACTCACGAATGGCAGAGGTAAGGCGTTGTGACAATGAATGCCCTAGCTAGTAGGACAATGTCCAAGACTTCCTATACTCAATTTTTTTTTTAATGAGACGCATTTGCACCGACTGGCAGTGGTGCCCTTTTAGCTCGGAAAAGTTTTCTGATCGCTGATTGGTTAGAATTATCTTGTTCAACCAATCATCGATCAGGAAACTTTTCCGAGCTAAAAGGGCACCAACCAATCAGCGATCAGGAAACTATTCCGAGCTAAAAGGGCACCCATGCGACTAGGTGCAAATCTGCCTCGCTATAAAGAATTGACTATAGGGAGTGACCATATATCCATATTATCAGCCCCCAAGCCTCCTCTCCACCCGAGCTAGGACCAAGGAGGGTCAGGCAATGGTTGCTAATGACTCAGCAGGTAGACCTATAGGCTCCCCTAAACCGTTCATCCTTAGCTCACAAGGATGGTGAGGTTGCAGACACTACAAGAAACTATCGAGTTTAAGCGGGACTCGAACCCTTGTCTGGCGATCGCTAGGTAGGTACGTTTCCATTAGGCCACCACAACCTTTGAGAAGGTCATGTATATATGTAATGGAACAAGGATCACTCGGGTACACTATTTAAAGGTTTAAAGGTCGCTCATGAATGGCAGAGGCAAGGGACAGTGACATTGGCCTAGCAATTAGGACAATGCCCTAGAGACTAACCATATATTATATGATTAGCGCCCAAGCCTCCTCTCCACCCAAGCTAGGACCACGGAGGGCCAGGTATTGGCTGCTAACGACTCAGCAGATAGACCTATAGG
>NC_090739.1:131419593-131428062 GCF_036898095.1 Palaemon carinicauda
ATATATATATATATATATATATATATATACACACACATTGTATATATATATATATATATATATATACATATATATATATATATATATATATATATATATATATATATATATATATATATATATATATATATATATATATATAATGAATTACGGTAACAAAAGTTTTTGAACGAAACCTCTTTTGAAATTTATAGATATGTGAGTAATGATTTTCGATTCTGTAATCAATCATTTAATTAAGAGAATATCAAATAGGATTTGTATTATATAAGAATACAAATAGCGGCTAATTTTGACATCTTATTCTGGAATAATACAATTTACCCACACTGTTAAAAAAATCCGTAAATACTGTAAATTTTACTTTACTTTGCTGTTATCTTTTACGGGTTGGTGACCGTAATACCACTCTTTTACGGCAATATATCCGTTTTTAAAACGGTAAATGCCTGGGCACCTTTTATTCCAGAATCATTGACGATTTTTACGGCAAATTTTTAACATTGTAAAATGATTCGAATATATCATTTTCGAGTGAAATATTATTAATGATTACAATAAAGGAATTAATGTCATGATGTAGTTACAATATATAAGTAAATGTTGAATATGTTTTTAATGTACATAAGTTTTTTATAATATATTTATATAAAATCTTTTTTATTGTTGTTACTGTTCTTGAAATATGTTACTTAAATTGTTCATTACTTCTCTCTTAGTTTTTTTTTCTTTATTTCCATTCCTCACGTGGATATTTTTCCTTGTTGGAGCCTTGTTGGGCTTTAACATCCTACTGTTCCAACTAGCTAGTAATGATAATAATAATAATTATAATGATAATGATAATAATAATAATAATAATAATAATAATAATAATAATAATAATAATAATAATAATAATAATAATTAAAATGATAATGATAACAATAATAATAGTAATAATAACAAATAATAATAATAATTATTATTCTTATTATTATTATAGTAATAGCAATAATAATAATAATAATAATAATTACAATAATAATAATAATAATAATAAAAATAATAATAATAATGATGATAATAATAATAATAATAATATTAATAATAATAATCATCATCATCATATGATAATAATAATAATAATAATAATAATAATAATAATAATAATAATAATCCCATATATAACTTTTCAACAACGATAGTCATAATCAATATTAAAATCAAATCGATTTTCTTCAATGCAAAGGAAAAATAACTTGCAATTCCCTTGAAGATCCGAGAAGCCATTCTCTGCTTTCACTCCCTTTTCGAGAATGCGAGATACGCTCCCCCAACAAAAGGTTTCATGAATGGCCAAGACATTTCATGAAGGAAGGACGTCACATTGCATTGAGCACTGCTTGGATTGTTTCGCTTCATCGGCCAACCGCGAGTTTATTTATTCTCGTTTTCTATTTATTTATTCTCGTTTTCTATTTATTTTTTGGGTTTCGAAGTTTAGCTATGCAGGTATCGTTATTCGTTTCAAGATTTTTTTACGTTCTTTACTATTTGTGATATTCAAAATGTCTTCTTTGACTTGCTTTACTTCTTCTTTTCTCTCTCTCTCTCTCTCTCTCTCTCTCTCTCTCTCTCTCTCTCTCTCTCTCTCTCTCTTACACGAGCATATATATTCACACACTCAATATATAACTCTCTAACACACACACAACGATTACTTTTAACTAAGGCATTATACCACTTGCTAGATCTCTCTCTCTCTCTCTCTCTCTCTCTCTCTCCGAACTATGCACCTCAGTCGTTTTCTTGTCCTCTTTTTAACATTATTTCAATTCCTTGTACAAGGAACTCCATTCTTTATTTCCTTGCAAATAATGTACGTATTTCTTTTACACTCTATTCATGAAATGGTTCCAACACCAGATAATATTCAAAGCATTGGTTTCTTAAAATGTCCATGGAAACATTCTCATGTGCAAAGTTTTTAAAATTTAATTTCAGAAATGCAGTCATGAATTTCCATGGAATGATAGAGCTTCCGGCCTGCTGTAGTCCCCTTTTTCTTTATTTTGGGGTATTTTGATAATTAATTTTATTCATAGATGTAAAAATTTTCCCTTTTATTCCGATTAAAAATCCTGGCCAGTTTCTACAGCCTGAAATGTCATCATCATCATCATCACCTCCTACGCCGCAAAGGGCCTCAGTTAGATTTTCGCCAGTCGTCTCTATCTTGAACTTTTAAGTCAATACTTCTCCATTTATCATCTTCTACTTCACGCTTCATAGTCCTCAGCCATGTAGGCATGGGTCTTCCAACACTTCTAGTGCCTTGTGGAGGCCAGTTGAAAATTTGGTGAACTAATCTCTCTTGGGGAAAGCGAACAATCTTAACATTAAAACATGTATTTGATTTAATCAAGTTAAGCATTTCTATTGGACGTAGAATAATATATAGAAAGTATTAAAACGAAAATAGACATTCATGTGTTCGAATCCACCTATTTTGTTTACCTCATTCCAAAGCGTAAACACGTTCCAGGCTGTACCTGACTTGGCTGTTAAATGGTGCAGCCAAGGTCACATAAATGTAGCATGAGAGTATATTTAAAGGGCCTCAGGTCTATCGGGAAACACTTATCTACGACAGTAAATCGGGAACTGTATGCTATCTCATAAAGACGGGGTCTGGTATGCAAAAGGTAAATGCGGTCATTCGGCCCAACAGCTCAGAGCATTTGCTGTGAAGATTGGTAAGTAAACTCAGCCGTTTCTGGTTCCTCGTAACTTGTCGGAATTGCAAAGTGGTACCCACTACAGGTCGAGGAAATTGCGTAATGGTACCCACTAGAGGCAGAGGAAATTGCAAAATGGTATCCACTACAGGTCGAGGAAATTGCGGAGTGGTACCCACTACAGGCCGAGGAAATTGCGAAATGGTACCCAATACAGGTCGAGGAAATTGCGGAGTGGTACCCACTAGAGTTAGAGGACATTGCCAAGTGGTACCCACTAGAGGTCGAGGAAATTGCAAAATGGTATCCACTAGATGTCGAGGAAATTGCGGAGTGGTACCCACTACAGGCCGAGGAAATTGCGAAATGGTACCCAATACAGGTCGAGGAAATTGCGGAGTGGTACCCACTAGAGTTAGAGGACATTGCCAAGTGGTACCCACTAGAGGTCGAGGAAATTGCAAAATGGTATCCACTAGATGTCGAGGAAATTGCGGAGTGGTACCCACTACAGGCCGAGGAAATTGCGAAATGGTACCCAATACAGGTCGAGGAAATTGCGGAGTGGTACCCACTAGAGTTAGAGGACATTGCCAAGTGGTACCCACTAGAGGTCGAAGAAATTGCAAAATGGTACCCACTAGATGTCGAGGAAATTGCGGAGTGGTACCCACTACAGGCCGAGGAAATTGCGAAATGGTACCCAATACAGGTCGAGGAAATTGCGGAGTGGTACCCAATAGAGTTAGAGGACATTGCCAAGTGGTACCCACTAGAGGTCGAGGAAATTGCAAAATGGTACCCACTACAGGTCGAGGAAATTGCGGAGTGGTACCCACTACAGGCCGAGGAAATTGCGAAATGGTACCCACTAGAGTTGGAGGAAATTGCGGAGTGGTACCCACTAGAGTTAGAGGACATTGCGGAGTGGTACCCACTAGAGGTCGAGGAAATTGCAAAATGGTACCCACTACAGGTCGAGGAAATTGCGGAGTGGTACCCACTAGAGTTAGAGGAAATTGCGGAGTGGTACCCACTAGAGTTAGAGGACATTGCCAAGTGGTACCCACTAGAGGTCGAGGAAATTGCGAAATGGTACCCAATACAGGTCGAGGAAATTGCGGAGTGGTACCCACTAGAGTTAGAGGAAATTGCGGAGTGGTACCCACTAGAGTTAGAGGACATTGCCAAGTGGTACCCACTAGAGGTCGAGGAAATTGCGAAATGGTACCCAATACAGGTCGAGGAAATTGCGGAGTGGTACCCACTAGAGTTAGAGGACATTGCCAAGTGGTACCCACTAGAGGTCGAGGAAATTGCAAAATGGTATCCACTAGATGTCGAGGAAATTGCGGATTGGTACCCACTACAGGTCGAGGAAATTGCGTAATGGTACCCACTAGAGGCAGAGGAAATTGCAAAATGGTATCCACTACAGGTCGAGGAAATTGCGGAGTGGTACCCACTACAGGCCGAGGAAATTGCGAAATGGTACCCACTACAGGTCGAGGCATTTTAAGTTAAGCAAGAGGTTGACTGAGACATACGTGAACAGCCTTAAGAGAGTATGTTTCACTGTTGAATATTTGCCGTAAATAAACGGTAAAAATACTGGAATAAATTTTTTTATGCATTTACCGTTTCTAAAACAGATATTTTGGTGTAAAGGAGTGATTTTACGCTCATCAACCCGTAAAAGATGATAAAGTATGGTACAAATAACGGTCGACTCTATTTTACTGAAGTACGGCTAAGAACAGTAAATTTTTACGGAGAATTTCTGATTAAAGTTACAGTTTTTTTAACATTGTTGGAAAGGAACAAGTTTTTTTTTTTTTTTTTTTTTTATTATATTTACCTTTTCTCTGTACATATTTCAGTCATAATACTAATTACCCTTTTCCGAGAGTTTTGAACCGTTCAATGTTGTGTTATTCTAAAGTTAAAGCTTAAGTCACAATTGCAGGTTTCCCCAATTTATGGTAAGAAATCAACTTTTTTAGGCATAATAAATAATTCGATTTATATTTTTACTGTAGCTTATCGTTCGTTCGTTTGTCCGTTTTAGATTGACCCCAGCCTTAAAATCTAGCTTACGATGCGAAGTATATTTGATAATTGCCTTTACTTCATACTTGATTATCCTCGACATTTTGCTTGAATTTAAAAACTACGAAACCACTCTTCCAAATGTTGCTGGATTCATGAATGAATGTGGTGGCCGATGTGGCAACTTCCCTGACTGATGAACGCCAAACTCGGGTTCGAGTCCTGCTCAAACTCAATAGTTTTTCTGGTCGCTGCAACCTCACCATCCTTGTGAGCTAAGGATTCGGATGTGGGGGAGCCTATAGGGCTATCTGCTGAGTCATCAGCAGCCATTGCCTGGCCCTCCTTGGTCGTAGCTTGGGTGGAAAGGGGGCTTGGGGCTGATCATATGTATATATGGTCAGTCTCTAGGTCCTGCTTGATAGGGCAATGACACTGTCCCTTGTCCCCTGCCATTCATGAGCGGACTTGAAACCTTTCATAGAAGGACTTTTAAATTCACATGAGTTATTTTGACCACATATTACATTTCACAAGGTTTAATTGAGGAGATTAATTCCTTCCACTGTAATGAGGGTCAAGGATTTGAAGTTCTCTGGCATCCTGACATCGAAGGTCATTGACGCAATGAGGGAAAAGGATCTCATAATGTCATATCGTTGCAAATATTAGCTTCAAATATTAATTAATTTTTTTTTTCAATCCGTAATCTAAGTGATTTACGTTGCACTTGCATGTTTAATAATTTTTGTATGATTTTTTGGAAAACTTTTATTAAACATTCTATTGAATTTATATGTCTGAGGACTTTGTCCTGCAGTGGACTAAAACGGCTGCATTTGTTGTTGTTTCCTGATGATTGTATTTTAAAAACATTGAATACTTGTAATTTCCTATAAGGTATGGTTTTGGGTGTTAAATTTTGATTTATTTTATAATTTATTTGGAAAACTTGGATTTAGCATCCTATTGAATTGACATGTCTGAGGCCTTTGTCCTGCAGTGGACTAGAAACGGCTGCATTTGTTGTTGTTTCCTGTTGATTGTATTTTAAAAACATTGGATACTTGTAATTTCCTATAAGGTATGGTTTTGGGTGTTAAATTTTGATTTATTTTATAATTTTTTTGGAAAACTTGGATTTAGCATCCTATTGAATTGACATGTCTGAGGCCTTTGTCCTGCAGTGGACTAGAAACGGCTGCATATGCTGTTGTTCAATGTTGATTAGATTTTGTAAAAACATTGGATACTTGTAATTTGGTATAAAGTATTGTATTGCATATTTAATATATTGATTTTTTTTTTATTTATTTGGAAAACTTTGATTCACCATCTTATTGAATTGGTATGTCTGAGGCCTTTGTCCTGCAGGGGACTAGAAACGGCTGCATTTGTTGTAGATTTTATTTTAAAAAGCATTGGATACTTGGTATTCTGTATAAGGTATTGTATTGGATGTTTAATTTTAATTTATTTCATAATTTATTTGGAAAACTGATTTAGCATCCTATCGAATTGACATATCTGAGGCCTTTGTCCTGCAGAGGATTAGAAACGGCTGCATTTGTCGCTGTTTGTTGTGGATTATATTTTAAAAACATTAGATACTTGTAAGAAAGCGAAGGTTGTGCATAGAGAGAGAATATCTTTTACTTAAGGTTGTGGTGGCCGGTGTGGTAACATCCCTGACTAGTGAACGCCAAACTGGGGTTCGACTCCCGCTCGTTAGTGAGCTAAGGATGGGCGGTTTGGGAAACCCTATAGGTCTATCTGCTGAGTCATGAGCAGCCATTGCCTGGCCCTTCTTGGTCCTAGCTTGGGTGGAGAGGGGCTTGGGCACTGATCATATGTATGTATATATGGTCAATCTCTAGGGCATTGTCCTTCTTGATAGGGCAATGTCACTGTCCCTTGCCTCTGCCATTCATGAGCGGCCTTTTAAACATTTAAACCTTTTTGCGTTTAGAAATTATGATACCAATTAATAACAACGTTTATAGTTGTTTGTTTTAATGTTGTTACTCTTCATAAATTTTTATTTTTTCTTGTTTCCTTTACTCACTGGGCTATTTTCCCTGTTCGAGCTCCTGGGCTTATAGCATCCTGCTTTTCCAACTAGGGTTGTAGCTTAGCAAGTAATAATAATAATAATAATAATAATAATAATAATAATAATAATAATAATCCAGTCTTCCATTTGAAATTACAATATAACTAAATTCTCATGAATCGTCCAAACCTCTTTGCAAGAAATGATTGAGTTTGCATAATGTCGTTAACCTAAAGATATATGAACTGAGATATTCTTTTTACATATTATTAAGGTTATGTCGTTTGCCATCTCATTTTCATCAAATCATCATACCTTAAATGCGACGTTAAAATGAATTAGCAGCTAAATTAATATGAACTTTATGGAACAAGAGAGACCTAATTAAGGTAACTTGAAACTGCATTGAATGAAGAAGCTCTTCTTATTCATTAATCCACGAAGAAATTAAATTATATATCTCGGGATTTATTTCATTATGAAAATGTATCAATAGATATTAATATTTTATTTAAACCGGTTATTTAATGTACTTATCATATGTTCTACTATAGTCAATTCTTTTTAGGGAGGCAGATTTGCACCGACTCGCAGAAGTGCCCTTTTTAGCTCGAAAAAGTTTCCCGCTCGCTGATTGGTTAGACAAGATAAGTCTGACCAATCAGATAGCAGGAAACTTTTCCGAGCTAAAAGGGCACCGCTGCGAGTCGGTGTAAATGCACCTCATTATAAAAAAATTGAGTATAGTGTACTCAACTCGGCTGAATATTTAGATAGATATCACACACACACACACACACACACACACACACACACACAGATTCAATCCTTCTCCCGCTCACTCGAGTTCTTATATACATATCCTCTTTACTATATAAGTGAGATTATTGTATGGTCAAAGTATAGATATATTTTAAGCGTTTCGATATGTATCTATTTATTGATTTATTAATTTTTTTTCCGACCAAATTATAGAAGTATTTATGTAATTAAAATTTGAATGAAACTCTCAATACCCTTTGCAAATATATGTTTTTATTGTACATTAATTTTTTTTCTCTGCATGTGACATAAAAGATATATATATATATATATATTTTTTACATTATTTTTTTCTCTGCATGTGACATGACACCTACTCTTCCAACCTCACCATCTATTGTAAAAGGTCTAACCAAAGTTTTAGTATATCCTATGTCCTATATCCTATATCCTGACACGAAAGCGAATAACAGTGACATCAGTTTTCTAGGACTCTCCCCAAACCGGTATTTTTGATAGTTTTACGTATCACCGTCGGTTTGCAAATTGTGTTAGTGGCTTTGAATTCCTCGTTTTCCTGTGTGGACGCAGAAGATATTATAAGGAAATATCTTATATCTCTTTGTATATAAATATATGTATATGTGTATATATATATATATATATATATATATATATATATATATATATATATATATATATATATTCGATTTTTGGATTCCGCTGAGACATCTATTCTTTTTCTCTATAACATAGTGTGTGTATATATATATATATATATATATATATATATATATATATATATATATATATATATATATATATATATATATATATATATATATATATATATATACATATATATATATATATATATATGTATAT
>NC_090739.1:131428562-131443562 GCF_036898095.1 Palaemon carinicauda
ATTCCTATGGCCAGCCCCAACCCAATGCCTTTCACCACCCGATAAAGATAAATGATTCTCTTTCATACTGCAAATTAAACTATTACCCTGGAATGAAGGTAATTATGGACTAAATTTGATTGGAACTAAATTTATCAGAATACCAGAGAGATTAATTGAATGGCTTAGGATCCCATTTCATGCTGTGCGCTCTGCTGATTCATCAAACCATTCAATTAGAATTGACATTCAGTTTAAGGATACACATTTCTAAGGACGGTTGCCAGTGGGGCGTTATTTATATTTTTTCTGGGTGGGTGGGGGGGGTGAAGAGTGGGCGTTATTCATTTGTTTGGGGGGGGGGGTGAAGAGTGGGCGTTATTTTTTTTTGTTGGTGGGTGAGGGTGAAGATTGATGAGTGGTCATTATTTTTTTTGGTGGAGTGAAGAGTGGCGTTATTTTTTGTGTGGGGGTGAGAAGAGTGGGAGTTATTTATTTATTTCTTTAGGGTGGGAATGAAGATTGAGCGGTATTTTTTGCTGGGTGGGGGTGAAGAGTGGTCATTATTTTTTTGGGGTGGGGGGGTGAAGAGTGGGCGTTATTTATTTAATTTTCCGGATGGGGATGATGAGTGGGCGTTATTTCTTGTGTGGGGGGTTGAAAAGTGGGCGTTATTTTTAGTGTGGGGGTGAAGAGTACGCGTTATTTATTTCTTGTTGGGGGGGGGGGGTGAGGATGAAGAGTGGGGTGGGGGTGAAGAGTGGTCGTTATTTTTTGGGGTGGGGGAGAAGAGTGGGCGTTATTTTTTTGTGTGGGGGGTGAAGAGTGGGCTGTTTGTGGGGATGAAAAGTGGGCGTTATTATTTGTGCGGGTGGGGTGAAGAGTGTGCGTTGTTTAATATCTTTGGTTGGTGGGGTGAAAAGTGGGGCGGGTATTTATTAATTTTTTTGTGGTGGGGATGAAAAGTGGGTGTTATCTTTTGTGGGGGGGGGGGGTGTGAAGAGTGGTCGTTATTTATTTATTTTTTTTTTTGTGGTGGGGATGAAGAGTGGGCGTTATTTTTTGGTGGGTGGGGGTGAAGAGTGGGCGTTATTTAATTTCTTTGGTTGGTGGGATGAAGAGTGAGCGTTATTCATGTATTTATTTTTGTGGTTGGTGAAGAGCTGACGTTATTTAGTGGTGGGTGAGGGGGTGAAGAGTGGGCGTTATTTATTTATTTTTGGTGGGTGCGGGTGAAGAGGGGCCGTTATTTTTTGGGGGTGTGTGAAGGGTTTGAAATATTAGGGTGTTTTGTACTCTGTCAAAGAGATTCTATAGAAAAGAAACAAATAGCATTATCATTCTTCAAATATTTATCAGTATAGAATAATGACAATAGAAGATAATATTATTATTATCAATATTACTTTCTAAACTACAACCGTATAGTTAATTCTTTTTAGCTAGATAGATTTGCACCTACTCGCAGGGGTGCCCTTTTAGCTTGGAAACGCTTCCTGATCGCTGATTGGTTGGACAAGATCATTCTAACCAATCAGGTAGCAGAAAACTTTATCCGAGCTAAAAAGGGCACCGCTGCGAGTCGGTGCAAATGCGCTTCATTAAAAAAAAAATTGAGTATAGTTGGAACAAATACTTGAGATTCATCTTATATAGAATGTTTTATTTATGCCTGTGTTGATGATGATAATCCATTTTAAGTTTCCATTTAGGGTTTATTTTATTGCTTATCTAAGGTTGTATATCTTCAATCATTTCATGTGAGAGAGAGAGAGAGAGAGAGAGAGAGAGAGAGAGAGAGAGAGAGAGAGAGGAGGAGAGAGAGTGAGAGAGAGAGAGAGAGAGTACCATGTTCTATATTCGACTAAATTGTTTTTTTTTCCTTCCAAAAATGCTATAAATAACCATTTCAAAAGTTATTATTTTTAAAGTATATCTTACTAATTTAGATATAAGATTATCTATTATACGATGAATGTTCATGAATTCTCATAATAGTGGACTGTTTATACAAATCTGTTAACAAAAGGAAATAATAGAATATATCATTATTTAAAAAAATCTGAGAAATAAATAATTATGCATATAACATATCAACATCATAGTATTTACATGAATATTTTTTTTTATTTTATATAAGTTACGCAAAATGTGGATAATTGCCAAATATGTACATTTTGCAATTAATTTTTCCTATTGTGTATAATTTGTATCCATTTAACGCTGCAAATTGTACACAATAGGCAAAATTAATTGTACACATTTGGCAGTTATCCACATTTTGCGTAACATATGTGTATTTACAATTGCAATTTTAACTATTTGTCTAAATAATTTAAAAAAAAAAGAATATATTGACTCGTGAATACTTTTTAATAGAATTTTTAATCCTTATTTTATTTACAATAAACTTATATGTTTTAGATAAAAAATATATTGACTCGTGAATACTTTTTAATAGAATTTTTAATCCTATTTTATTCACCATAAACTCATTATATGTTTTAAATAAAAAAAAAAAATATCAATTCGTGAATACTTTCTTCATAGAATTTTTAATCCTTATTCTATTTACAATAAACTTATATGTTTTAAATAAAAAAATATATTGACTCATGAATACTTTTTAATAGAATTTTTTAATCTTATTTTATTTACCATAAGCTTATTATATGTTTTAAATAAAAAAAATATCAATTCGTGAAAACTTTTTAATAGAATTTTTAATCCATATTTTATTTACAATAAACTTACATGTTTTAAATAAAAAAATATATTGACTCGTGAATACTTTTTAATAGAATTTTTAATCTTATTTTATTTACCATAAGCTTATTATATGTTTTAAATAAAAAAAAATATCAATTCGTGAATACTTTTTGATAGAATTTTTAATCCTTATTTTATTTACAATAAACTTACATGTTTTAAATAAAAAAATATATTGACTCGTGAATACTTTTTAATAGAATTTTTAATCTTATTTTATTTACCATAAACTTATTATAAGTTTTAAATAAAAAAATATATCAATTTGTGAATACTTTTTAATAGAATTTTTAATCCTATTTTATTTACCATAAACTCATTATATGTTTTAAATAAAAGAATATATTGACTCGTGAATACTTTTTAATAGAATTTTTAATCTTATTTTATTTACCATAAACTTATTATAAGTTTTAAATAAAAAAATATATCAATTCGTGAATACTTTTTAATAGAATTTTTAATCCTATTTTATTTACCATAAACTCATTATATGTTTTAAATAAAAGAATATATTGACTCGTGAATACATTTTAATAAAATTTTTAAATACAATTTTATATATATTAAACGTATTTATCCTTCTACTTTTAATATATTACAAGTAGTATCGGTTGAGCGGGATTAGCTTTGTTCATGTGTAACGCTGCCAGAGAAATTGTTCTCGGTGTTTAAAGATGATGGATTGGTTCGCACTGTGTTGTTGTGATTACGTTATTAGGGCTTATGGTCATTGCACGTAATTTCAAGGGTGAGGTTGTGGTAAATTATTGGAAATAGGGATTGTTTTAATCATAGATAGCTAAATGCTTTACTGTATAGTTGTCATATATATGTGTGTATGTATATATATATATATATATATATATATATATATATATATATATATATATATGTGTGTGTGTGTGTATGTATACATATACAATGTTTATGTGTAATGTATACATGTATATATGTATCTATAGATATATATATATTATGTAAATATATATATGTATATATTATACACTATATATATATACATATATATATATATATATATATATATATATATATATATATATATATATACTGTATATAGGCAGACACTTGTTCTTTATTATTTAGGGGAGATATATATTTATGCCCATGTATGCCTCCATTGTAAAGTACGTATTCTATTAATACTCAAAATTAAAAAGGCTTAGAATATTTATTTTGAGTGAATTGATATTGTTTGTTGAAAACAACAACAAAGCATTATGCAAACAATAATTCTATCAGGGACATAAGCATCTATAACCTTCGCAGCTCTTCGTATTTCGTGTGTTTTGATATATTTAGTTTCTGAATATAAAAGACTAGTTATCAGGAAGATTAAACGACCCTTTATATGCTGTCAAATTTCTGGTGTGTGTGGAATCTTGAAGTATGGGAAATTAAAATAGAAACAATAAAAATATCCAAAATCAAACCCTTGTTCTCTGGTCTTGGGTAGTGCCATAGCCTCTGCGCCATGGTCTTCCACTGTCTTCAAGTAGAGTTCTCTTGCTTGAGGGTAAGCCTACACTTAGGCACACTATTCTATCTTATTTCTCTCCCCTTTGTTTTGTTATTTTAAGTTTTTATAGTTTATATATGAAAGATTTGTTTTGGTGTTGTTACTGTTCTTAAGATATTTTATTTTGATTTTTAATTACTTCTCTTGTAGTATATTTATTTCCTTATTTCCTTTCCTTACTGGGCGATTTTACCTGTTGGAACCCTAAGGGCTTATAGCATCCTTCTTTTCCAACTAGGGATGTAGCTTAGCAAATAATAATAATAATAATAATAATAATAATAATAATAATAATAATAATAATAATGAAATAGTATCTACCTCGTTCTGCTAAATTAAAGATTTCCGAGATATGTGACTCATACAGACCAAATAAATGCATAACTTTCTTCAAACCGAGCACACAGTACAATCAGTAATGTTCGTTTGGTAGAAGTCCTCAAAATATCGAGACATGACTGAAACAGTTAATTAATTTTGGGAAATAACATATCATAGAGACTTCAATTTTTCTTTTTTATCGTGAATGAACAAATTCGTGTTCTTATGTCTGTTTCTTGGTTCTTTTTTCACTTGGATGTCTGACAAACATTTGATTTTTCTTGTTGGATGTCTTGTAAAATTTTAAGTGGGATTTAAACAGTCGAACGGTTCGTCGAACCCGATTGTCGAACCCGCTTTGTTAACATGGTTGTCGAACGGTTTGTCGAACCCGCTTGTCGAACCCGTTTGTTGAACCTGGTTGTCGAACGGTTCGTCGAACCTGGTTGTCGAATGGTTCGTCGAACCAGCTTGTCGAACGGTTCGTCGAACCCACTTGCCGAATTTGGCTGTCGAACGGTTTCGAAAAGTTGGAGTAAACCACAAACGCATAAGATTTGTGGACAATGAAGCCCTGCCCACGAAAGTCAGGCGAGAACACACTTTCTTCGAACCGTTCGACAAACATGTTTGACAACTAAATACCCCGTTCACACTTTTGAACATCACTTCAAACACTTGTCTGTCGAACCGCGTTCGACGAACCATTCGACCTTGTAAACCCTCCTTTAGCCGAAAGTTGACATTTTTTTTTTCTTTTTTTCAAAATTATTATGGCTTACAAGATGAATTTCTTATAGAAAATGAAATATGGGAACTCAAATGTATTTTCGATTTCTGTAAAAACTGAAATGAAATAATCCCGAAAGAAAAATAATGTAAACATCAAGTTATTATAGAATGACATAAATACTATTATATTATATATACTAGATGTATATACTATATATATACATATATATATATATATACATATATATATATATATATATATATATATATATATATATATATATATATATATATATACATATATATACATATATATATATATATGTGTGTATATATATATGTATATATACATATATGTATATATATAAATATATATATCTATCTATTTATATATCTGTCTATATATATATATATATATATATATATATATATATATATATATATATATATATATATATATATATATATATATAGAATGACAGAAATTCTATTCTATTATATTATATTATTATAGAATAACATAAATATAATGTGATACGAGAGATATTTTGGAAGAGGAAAAGATGATTTCGACCAAAACAACAAATAACTGTTATTTATGTAATCAAATGTGTTCTCTGAATGAAACAACATGTTTGGTATTCATAGAGTAATTTGAAGGGGGAGTTCAGCGTTCATCTCTAGGTAGAGAGCTAGAGAGGGAAAAGGATCTAGATTCTAGAGGGTCCTATAAATGTATTTGCTTCTAAAATATTCTATTTTGATTGTTTATGACTTCTCTTGTAGTTTATTTCTTTCCTTGTTTCATTTCCTCACTGGGTTATTTTTTCCTGTTGGAGCCCTTGGGATTATAGCATCTTGCTTTTCCAACTAGGGTTATAGCTTGGCTTGTAGTAGTAATAATAATAATAATAATAATAATAATAACTAGCGGAACCCGTGTAAATTACACGAAATTATATTTTCAATACTAATCATCTTGTTCCTAACCTATACATGTTTGAATAAAATGTCCCGAGATTAATTTTATAATCTAGGTTATGGAAATTGATAAAACTCAATTTTTTGTTTAATATTTAAAAAAAAAAAGTCAGGTGCTAAAGACAAAATTGGGAAAATTATATAAGATGTGCTTTGGTTAAGTAATCAAAGTCCATTGTGAATTTGTAAGAGTATACCATGAAATTATTTCCGTTTTCTTTAAAGCGTGAATTTGTAAGGGTATACCATGAAATTATTTCCGTTTTCTTTAAAGCGTGACACAAAAAGAATAACACACACGCTATCGTATTAATATATAGATAATGATAATAATAGTTCATTGGTTGGAGAATACATTGCGAGATAAATAAGACTGAATGGGTGGACAGCTGGATTTTACAATTTAAAAGCCTATCAAGAATGGCAGAGCTAAGGCACAGTTACATCGCCCTAGCAAGCAAGACAATGCCATAATGACTGGCCATAAATAAATTCAGCCCCAAGCTCACTCTCCACCCAAGCTAGGACCAGAGAGTGCCAGGCAATGGCTGTTGTACGAGGTGAATAGGATTTTGAATAGGTGGACATTCATTATAACGCTGTAAAAGTTGATATATAAAAAGATGGATTTTGCATGTTTAAAGGCCGCTCATGAATGGAAGAGGCAAGGGACAGTGATATTACCCTAGAAAGTAGGACAATGTCAAAAAGACTGGCTATAAATATGATCAGCGCCAAGCTCTTTTTCCACCCAACCTAGGACCAGGGAGGGCGAGGCAATGGCAACTGATGGCTCAGCAGGTAGGCATATAAGCTCCACCAAACCTTCTCTTAGCTTACAAGGATGGTGAGGTTGCAGACACTACAAGAAACAATCGAGTTTGAGCGGGACTCGAACCAGGCAGAGATGTATCCAATAGGCAACCAGCTAAAAGACAAATATAAGTTTTCCTGTAAACGTTAGGGATATTTAAGTCATCGAGATATATTCTTTAGCTATAGTAAGCAGGTCTTCTATGAGAAGGACACTCCAAAATCAAACTCATGTTCTCTAGTCTTGGGTAGTGCCATAGCCTCTGTACCATGGTCCTCGCTGTCTTGGGTTAGAGCTCTCTTGCTTGAGGGTACACTCGGGCACGCTATTCTATCTTATTTCTCTTCCTTTGTTTTGTTAAAGGTTTTATAGTTTATATAGGAAATATTTATTTTATTGTTATTACTGTTCTTAAAATATTTTATTTTTCCTTGTTTCCTCTCCTCACTGGGTTATTTTCCCTGTTGGGCCCCCTAGGGTTGTAGCATCCTGCTTTTCCAACTAGGGTTGTAGCTTAACAAGTATTAATAATAATAATAATAATAATAATAATAATAATACACAACCATTTTTCATTTAGTAAACTTTAAATAACTAAGTGAGACCAAAATTGCATATACAAAGTTTGAATGTAAAAAAAAAAGAAAAAAAAAAAAAATGTGTGAAGTTTTTTTTTTTTTTTTTAATAATAATAATAATAATAATAATAATAATAATAATAATAATAATAATAATAATAATAATAATAATAATAATAAACCGTATTATCGTATTATCCCCTACCCCAACCTTCTTGCTAACTTTCCATTTATATGGCCCTCTTCCAAGATATATTGCCTTATATAGGACGGATTTTACAGAAGGTTTAATATGCAAATATCTCCTGATTTATAGACGCAGCATCTCCAATGTATTAAACCCGTTAATGTTCTGTCTACTTTATGACCACAATCATTCATCTTCTTTCCTTTTGTATGTATGCGTGTGTCTGTCTTTCCGTCTGTATGTCTTCTGTCACTTATTGTTAGATTAACGTGTGATGTTTGCAAGTAAATTAAGTTGTCGGGAAGATATTTGTTAATATAAGATTTAAGAACCATTTTTTTTTACTGAGAATTTCCTATTAAAATTGCAGTTTTTTAACAGTGTACCGTAGCTTCAATTGGTAAAACAAACAGAAACTTTGCTCACCAACTACTGAATGATAAAAAAATCCAGCATCTGTGTTATTTACAAAGGACAAGAGTATTTGCAATCGGAAATTCTCCGTAAAAAAACATACTCTTCTCAGCCGTATTCCAGAAAAATACAGGCGACCGTCATTTTTACCTTACTTTGTTATTATCTTTTACGGGTTGGTGACCGTAATATCACTCTTTTACGTCAATATATCCGTTTTTAAAACGGTAAAATATTTATTCCAGGATTTTTACCGTGTTTTACGGCAAATATTTAACATTGTAGCTATGATTTCATCATGATTCTGAGACCTGCCTCATCATGAAATCACAAATACCGCATCATAGTTTGATGCCGGCTGCGCTGGACTTAATTCCGTCGTTTCTCGTCCTTCTGAAAACTTTAAGTTACGTCGCATGTTCTAAGTCATAATTGAGTTGGTACTTTTCCATGCTGAACTGAAAAACTGGAAATTGACAATCTTGCGCCTTTGCTTTAGAATTGTTTGCAACAAAGCAAGCATTGGTTAAGCGGAAAAAAAAACTCGGTAGTGGAAACGTCCGTTGACAAACATTATGAAGAAGGATGTCAAGCAGATTATTATTATTATTATTATTATTATTATTATTATTATTACTACTTAAAAGCTAGAACCCTAGTGGGAAAAGCAAGATGCTATAAGGCCAAGGGCTCCAACAGAGAAAATATTTATATAATGATAATTGGAACATACTGTTAAAACGACTTAAAAGAAGGTATTGGCAGTTATAGGATTACGAATATAAACCTTTCAGACCGAGAAGTCAGAGAAGATGATTTTTAAAGATTTGTTAAACTTCATCTCCTACGCCTATTGACGCAAAGGGCCTATATTTCGAAGCCATGTAGGCCTGGGTCTTCCAACTCTCCTGGTGCCTTGTGGAGCCCAGCTATACGTTTGGTGAACTAATCTCTCTTGGGGAGTGCGAAGAACAGTTGATCCAGATAATTGTAAAAATCGTAAAACAACGAAAAAAAAAATGTAAGACACGAAAACCTTAAGCTAATCTTGAAAATGAGAAAAATAGCGAATGTTGTTATGTCAAAGTCATCTTAAAGGAAATCGGACAGATTTGTACAAATTGGAATCAATCCTTTTTCTAAGAAAAGGCATCAAGAATGATAAAAAAATGTCCATGAAATATCCAACGATCGTCTTTCTATAAGAATTCCCAAGGACAATGTTCAATTATGTCCGTCTTCCGGCTACATTCATGGTCGTTCTGGCGTAAAGGGTAATTGGTTCGGTCTGAGCCGTGGACAATCCTATCTGAAATCGATTATTTGGATTTATTGAATTATTCTCTCCAAAAGAAGAATATTATTTGATTGAATGGTATTTTTTTCTTCTTTTAATTCCGTCCTATCGGTTTTGACCGTAAGGAAACTTTATTTTTTTCTTTTCTTTTTCTTAGTTTTTTTTTTACATTTCAAGGTCAGCATTTTTTTTTTTACATTTCAAGGTCATCAATTTTTTTTCTTTTTACAATTGAAGGTCAGCAACTTCTTTTTTACATTTCTAGGTCACCAATTTTGTTTATACAATTCAAGGTCACCACCTTTGTTTACATTTCTAAGTCACCATTTGTTTTTCATTCAAGCTCACCAATTTTTTTTTTTTATACATTTCAAGGTCACCAACTATTTTTACATTTCTAGGTCACCATTTGTTTTTCATTTCAAGCTCACCAACTTTTTTTTTTTTTTTTTTACATTTCAAGCTCACCATTTGTTTTTCATTTCAAGCTCACCATTTGTTTTTCATTGCAAGCTCACCAATTTTTTTTATACATTTCAAGGTCACCAACTATTTTTACATATCTAGGTCACCATTTGTTTTTCATTTCAAGCTCACCATTTCCTTTTTTATTTCAAGCTCACCAATTTTTTTTTATACATTTCAAGGTCACCAACTTTTTTTTTTTTTTACATTTCAAGGTCACCAGCTTGTTCTAATTGACTTGCCGTTTATTCCACCCGTTTCATAAATCAATCATTCCTTGATTATTCCTTTTCTATAATTGAATGAACGTATTCAAGCATGTTTGGCGTTTGATGTATACACGTAAAGTCGGTATGTCTTATTACCTCCGCTAACGAAGTTGGAAGGAGGATATATTTTACCCCCTTTGTGTGTGTTTGTTTGTGAACAGCTTCTGGGCCACAATTTTAATCGTAGACTAATGAAACATGCGGGGATTAACTTTTATGTTAAAGCTGGAAATAATTAAGTTGTGGAAGGTCAAGGTTAAAGGTCAAGGTCAAGCAAAGTGTCCAATTCACGTAAACAGTCGTAAGTTTGGACATCGTTGTCACAGACTTCAAACTTGGTTCATATTCAAGTGTACGAAAATCCACGGCCATTAATACATTTAAGGTCAAAGGTCAAGGTGATGGTCAAGAAAAATGTCAAATTCACGTAATCAGCCATAAGTTTGGACATAGTTGTCACAGAGACTTCAAACTTGGTTCATATTTGAGTGTACGAAAATCCACGCCAAAAATACATGTTAAGGTCAAAGGTCAAGGTCAAGAAATAAGCTGCCTCGGCGGAGGTCTGTGCTCTACCAAGTGCCCCTTTAGTTTGAATCATATCAGGACTGGACATGTTTTTGTGGTTATTTATTTGAAAAATTTCGATGTACTGTATTGTAATGTAGGTAGAGGTAGTAGGTTGGCCTGGGCACCAGCCACCCGTTGAGATACTAGCGCTAGAGAGTTATAGGGTTTTTAGACTGGCCAGGCAGTAGTACATTGGATCCTTCTCTCTGGTTACAGTTCATTTTCCTTTTGCCTACACACACACACACACACACACCTGAATAGTCTGGCCTATTCTTTACATATTCTCCTCAGCCTCATATACCTGACAACACTGAGATTACCAAACAATTCTTCTTACTGCACTGTAATTGTTCAGTGGCCAGTTTCCTCTCAGTGGCCACTTCCCTCATTATAAGGGTAGAAGAGACTCTTTAGCTATGGTAAGCAGGTCTTCTAGGAGAAGGACACTCCAAAATCAAACCATTGTTCTCTAATCTTGGGTAGTACCATAACCTGTGTACCATGGTCTTCCACTGTCTTGGGTTAGAGTTCTCTTGCTTGATGGTGCACTCGGCACATTATTATATCTTAATTCTCTTCCTCTTCTTTTGTTAGTTTTTATAGTTTATATAGGTGATATTTATTTTAATGTTGTTGCTGTTCTTAAAATATTTTATTTTTCTTCGTTTCCTTTCTTCATTGAGCTATTTTCCCTGTTAGAACCCCTGGGCTTATAGCATCCTGCTTTTCCAACCAGGGTTGTAGCTTAGCAAACAATAATAATAATAATGATAATAATAATAATAATAATAATAATAATAATAATAATAATAATAATAATAATAATAATAATTACCTCCGGATGAGCCAATTGAATTAAGATCATGTCCTTCGAATTGATGTGGGTGCCTTCAATTACAAGACGACCTTTATATTAATATCCATTATGGGATACTGCACTAATATATACAGTAGCAATGTAATGTTCGTTATAAGTTGCCACAGGATACATATGATGTAATGAATTCATCATGAAACTTATACATTTAGTGTCGTGTGCAAGGCAAGTAACCTCGATTTTGCTTTTATGATTTGTATTAGAAGTGACAATGAAATATTAAGATGAGTTATAAAAACCTGTACAAAAAAAATCTCTCTCTCTCTCTCTCTCTCTCTCTCTCTCTCTCTCTCTCTCTCTCTCTCTCTCTCTCTCTCTCTCTCTCTCTCTCTCTCAGGAAAGAAAAACCAAATTGATAAGATTCAGGGTTGGTATAAGTGGCGAGGACAGATATACAAATAAGGGAAGGGGGCAGAGAGGAAGATATCTAATTAACCGAATCTTACTTTCAAGCCCAGATTAGTTCAATTGTAAGGCCCGTGAACAATGTGCTTCGACGCTTATTTTCGGTTAGTTTATATATAAATATGTCTTTTTACATGATTATCATTAAATAGTGAAACTATACTAAATTTTTTTTAATGAGGCGCATTTGCACTGACTTGCAGCGGTGCCCTTTTAGCTCGGAAAAGTTTCCTGCTATCTGATTGGTTAGAATTATCTTGTCCAACCAACCAGCGATCAGGAAACTTTTCCAAACTAAAAGGGCACCCCTGCGAGTCGGTGCAAATCTGCCTCACTAAAAAGAATTGACTATAGTGCTGAACTTATTTATTTATTTATTTATTTTCATGTAAACTAAGAACTTCTGTTCATGTAAATTTAGACCTGCTACAGTCTAGCTTGTTTTATATATACTAGTGTACGCAAGCCGTCAAATTGATGAGTAGATATTTAGCTAGATATGCATGCACACTTACCCCCCTTACCCTCTCACCAGGGTATGACTACTCCCTCATCCCCTATCCGAGGGATGGGGAGAGGTGAGTGTGACCAAAAAGATATATATATATATATATATATATATATATATATATATATATATATATATATATATATATATATAAATATATATATATATATATATATATATATATATATATATATATATATATATATATATTGTATATATATACATATATATAAATAAATATATATATATATATATATATATATATATATATATATATGTGTGTGTGTGTATATATACATATATATATATATATATATATATATATATATATATATATATATATATTGTATATGTATATTATAATCATCATCATCATAATCACCACAATCTCTTACGCCTATTGACGCAAAGGAACTCGGTTAGATTTCGCCAGCCGTCTCTATCCTGTGATTAGAAAATCAATAGTTCTCCATTCATCGTCTGCTACTTCACGCTTTTTAGTTCTCAGCCATATAGGTCTGGGTCTTTCAACTCTTCTAGTGCTTTGTGGAGCCCAGTTAAACGTTTGGTGAACTAATTTTTCTTGGGGGATTGCGAAGAGCAGGCCCAAATCATCTCAATCTACCCCTCACCATGAGATCATCCACATATGGTACTCGAGTAATCTCTCTTATAGTTTCATTTTTAATCCTGACCTGCCATTTAACTCCCATTATTCTTCTGAGGCCTTTGTTCTCAAATCTACAAAATCTGTTGGTTATTGTTTCATTGTCATACCATGACTCATGACTGATATATCGTTATATTTATTTTCAAGCGATTTGATTTCCAAATTTTACTTAATCTAGCCATTGTTTTATTTCCTTTTTTTTTTCAAGCTTTCATTAAACTGCAATTCTAAATACCCTTCATAAGAGATCATAATTCCTAAATACTTGAATGTTTCTACATTATCAATTTCATTGCATTTTTCGTTCTCGTCATCTCTGTCTTTCTTCTATTTATCCTGAGCCCAACCTCGTGTGTGATATTTCATGCATTCTGGTAAACAAAAATTGCAAATCCTGTGGTGTTCTACTAATAAGAATAGCATCATCAGCATACTCTAGGTCAGCTAATTTCCTATTACCAAACAAATCCAATCCTTCTCCAGCATCTCCAACTGTTCTACGCATTACAAAATCCATGAGGAGGATGAAAAACATAGGTGACAACACATTCCCTTAGAGTACTCCACTGTTCACTGGAAATTCATTAAATAGGACTCTACTAACATTAACTTTGCATTTACTATGCTCATGAACAGACTAAATCAAATTCACATATTTAAGAGGAACTCCATAATAACGCAGGACTCTCCACAAAATTGGCGGGTGCACATTATCAAAGACTTTTCCATACTCCACAAATGCCATCAAAAGTGAATTTCTATATGATATACATTCAGTACCACATGTTTTAAAATGAAAATTTGGTCTGCACAACTACCTTTTCTAAATCCTGCTTGTTCATTTCTCAGCTTTTCATCTATCTTTCTCTTTAGTCTCTTTAGAATGGGCATACTATATACTTTTATGATAACTGATGTAAGTTTGATGCCTCTGTAATTATTGCAATCGGCCAGGTCTCCTTTTTTTGCCATTTTTACCTACACTCCTAAATCACATTCATCAGGTTTTTTCCCTTTTCACGCCACATTCTATATATTAATCTTGTGAGTATTCTGGGGGTCATTTCATTTTCGGCGAAAATCATATCAGCAGTTATTCCATCATAACCAGGGGCTTTCCATCTCTTGAGTTTTTTTTTTTTTTTTTTTTTTTTTTTTTTTTTATGATGGTTTCGACTTCAAACACTGAATTCATTCATGGGCACATCAAGGTCTTCATCAGCTTCAGGTATATCAATCAAATTATTCCCCTTATATCTCTTGTTCATGACCTTACTAGTGTTCCAACCAACGTTTCCTTTCTTCATCTTCCTGTTATAACAGATCCATCTCTCTTTTTGATGGGTATATGCTTCTTCTTCTTTGTCCCAGTCAAGATTTCAGTATTAATTCTACGAGCAATTTTTACACCACAGCCACTCCCTGAATTCATAGCTTTGTCAGCCTCATCTGTTTTCATGTGTTGATATTCTCTCCAGTCATTCCCGGCTCTTCTTTTGGCTTTACTATCAATACTGGAATACTTGGCATGCTCTACCTTGTAATTTTCATTACTTCCTCGAAAACTTTCAACAATCAATTTCTGTATTTGTCTCCTTTTTATAGTATCCCAAGTATTATT
>NC_090739.1:131448562-131451062 GCF_036898095.1 Palaemon carinicauda
CTGCATTCCATACTTGTGATATTATAGTAATTTTTTTTTAATGAGGCAGATTTGCACCGCCTCACAGGGGTGCCCTTTTAGCTCGGAAAAGTTTCCTGATCGCTGATTGGTTAGAATTATCTTGTCCAGCCAATCAGCGATCAGGAAACTTTTCCGAGCTAAAAGGGCACCGCTGCGAGTCGGTGGAAATCTCCCTCGATAAAAAAAAAATTGACTATAGTTTGTAATCTTAATGTTTTGAATTGAAATTCAATGAGTATTCCAGTTAATTCAGCTTAGGATCTGAAATTAGGAGGCACCGTACCGTAGACTTCTCCAACCAGTAGATTTACCAATATTCCATTGCATCCTTATGCCTTGAAATCGGGTACCCGATTTCTGTTAACAAAATGAATAAAAATATTCTTATCACGTAAGCTCCTTATGCTCTTACTAGGAAGCCCCATTTGCCTTATATCTCCCTCTTCCATAAAATCTTTTTAGCACCTGGATTTTGAGTTACCCAACAGCCGCTTATCCTTCGAACGTGGGTGGTTTTTTTTTTTTTTTTTTTCTCCATGAATATATTATATATCACTGTTTCGTCTACAATTCTCTTATAGTTTCGTTTACTGAATACCACGGGTTATGTGTATTAACCCCTTCTTAATTCATTGTTTTATTGTTTTATTTTTTACTAAAGGAGTCTTATATTCCATTCAATCATGTAACACTATTTTGTCTATCTTTTCTTCTTCTTTGTCTGCATCTTTTCCCACCTCTATGTGGGGTCGATGTTTCTGGCCAGCTTTCTCCATCTACCTCTGTCCCACACCTCATCACCGGTTAATCCCTTTGATCGAAGGTCATCCTTGATACAGTCCATCCACCTTCGCTTTGGTCTCCCTCTCCTTCTCGTTCCCTGTACCTCCATTTCCATCACCCTCCTCCCAATATACTGTTCACCTCTTCTCATGACATGACCATACCACCTCAGTCTACTTTCTTCTATAATTCTCTTATACTTTCTTTTATTGAATACCATGGCTTAGGTTTATTAACATTTTTAATTGTATATCTTTTTCCTTTTTTTATACTAAAATATTCGTTTATTTTAATTCAAACATGTAATCCTATTTTGTCTATGATATATCTTCAATTTGCTTTTAGTGAATATACCCGTGTAGATGTACCTATGTACAGGCTTTTACCTTTTAAGGCAATTACCTTAGTTTGGGGTAATTTACATGGTTTCAAAGTAATTTTTAAGGAAATATCGGTTTTACTATACTTTTTTTTCTTTAATGAGGCACATTTGCACTGACTCGTAGGTGTGCCCTTTTAGCACGGAAAAATTTCCTACTAGCTGATTGGTTTGACAAAAGTTAATAAGAAACTTTTCCGAGCTAAAAGGGCACACCTGCGAGTCAGTGCAAATTATTATTATTATTATTATTATTATTATTATTATTATTATTATTTGCTAAGCTACAACCCAAGTTGGAAAAGCAGGATGCTATAAGCCCAGAGGCTCCAACTGGGGAAATAGTTCAGTGAGGAAAGGGAACAAGGAAAAATAGAATATTTCAAGAACAATAACATTTAAATAAATATTTCCTAAATAAACTACGAAAACCTTAACAAAACACGAGGAAGAGAAATAAGACAGAATAGTGTGCCCGAGTATACCCACAAGCAAGAGAACTCTAACCCAAGACAGTGGAAGACCATGGTACAGAGGCTATGGCACTACCCAAGACTAGAGAACAATGGTTTGATTTTGGAGTGTCCTTCTCCTAGAAGAGTTGCTTACCATAGCTAGAGAGTCTCTTCTACCGTTAGCAAGAGGAAAGTAGCCACTTAACAATTACAGTGCAGTAATTATCCCCTTGGGTGAAGAAGAATTGTTTGGTAATGTCAGTGTTGTCATGTGTATGAGGACATAGGAGAATTTGTAAGGAATAAGCCAGACTATTCGGTGTTTAATCCCTGCCCATATATGTTGGCAATACCGGAATTAATTCTCGAATTCCTCTTTGCCTGTTGTGACACAGTTAATCCAATGTCGAATCCTTCAGAACCCTTTTGGATTATTGCTTGAGGGTACACTCAGGCACACTATTCTATCTTGTTTCTCTTCCTCTTGTTATTTTGAAGTTTTTCTCCTCTTGTTATTTTCAAGTTTGTTATAGTTTTTATATGAAAGATTTATCCTGTTTCTCTTCCCCTTGTTATTTTCAAGTTATTATCCTCTTTGTTATTTACTTGATTTTATTGTTTATATATGAAAGATTTATTTTAATGTTATTGTTCTTAAACTTCTCTCGTAGTTTTTAATTATTTCCTTTTCTCACTGGGCTATTTTCCCTGTTGGAGCCCCTGGGCTTATAGCATCCTGCTTTTCCAACTAGGGGTGTAGCCTAGCAAGTAATAATAATAAAAATAATGATAATAATAATAATAATAGTAATGATGATGATAATGATGATAATGATAATAATAATAATAATAATAATAATAG
>NC_090739.1:131456062-131478562 GCF_036898095.1 Palaemon carinicauda
ATCAAATTGTAGTCGAGCGGATCATTACAGCTGTATCCGGCTGTATTGGCAAAATATAACCATCATTGTAGACAACGCACATCACACAAAGGACCTCTCTCTGTTTCTATTTTGCTTCCATTTATATATAAGGTTATTTCCCTTGTTTATTTTAGCCTTGAAGAAACTGATAACTCACTGGCTGAAGCTTATTCGGCAGGAGAAATTAAGATAGTTTCGAATATACCTTCGGACTTTGTCTTGGGATGATGGAAGTCACATGTTCATATACTGACATATTTGTGTATATATATATATATATATATATATATATATATATATATATATATATATATATATATATATATATATATATATATATATATATATATATATATATATCTTTCCGATCACGCTCAGCCTGGTGAGAGGAGGTACCCCGAAAGGAAAGGGTTGAATTTAGCCCTTCACTAGTGTGTATGTATGTATATATATATATATATATATATATATATATATATATATATATATATATATATATATATATATATATATATAACCCTTTCCTTTCGGGGGTACCTCCTCCCACCAGGCTGAGCGTGATCGGAAAGATATATATATATATATATATATATATATATATATATATATATATATATATATATATATATATATATATATATATATATGTATATATATATATATATATATATATATATATATATATTTATATATATATATATACATATATATACATACATATATACACACAGGATATATAGGAGAGTTGACCTTACATTGCTGCGCAAACGTATTGTTGAACGAAGCTAAATCTAATTCTGTTTTGCTTTTTCAATTGAGCATCAATCATGGTTCAACAAGCAATGATTGACAGATTGGGTACTCATTTAATTTTTACTAGATTTTGATTTTTTTTTATTAAAGTTTTTTATTTATTGAGTGAGTGGCTTGTTTTATTGTGCCGACTAAAAAATATATATTCCTTTAAATTAAGTCACATATTCTCAATATGACTACGCATAATTACCTTATCAGTCCCATTGCCGGGTATAATGTTTGAGATTTATGCTCATAATCATATCCAATCTGTTTTTATTTGCACATTGCAGCTTTAAAATAAGGGAATAACCAGATTAAAAATGGTTGCTCCGTCAAACACCTGCCAGATGTTTTGTGTTAGAATTTCTCGATTTGAGAACTAAAAATGGCGTTTCCCAGTTGAAGCTAAAGGTTTAAAGGCCGCTCATGAATGGCAGAGGCAAGGGATAGTAAAATTGCCCTGATACTACCCTAGCACGTAGGACAATCCCCTGGAGACTTACCATATATACATATGATCAGTGCCAAGGACCCTCTCCACCTAAGCTGCAACGAGGGCGGGCCAGGCAATGGCTGCTGATGATACAGCAGGTAGGCCTATAGGCTCCCCCAAAGATGACACAGCAGGTAGGCCTATAGGCTCCCCCAAAAATGACAGCAGGTAGGCCTATAGGCTCCCCCAAAGATGACACAGCAGGTAGGCCTATAGGCTCCCCCAAACCCCCCAACCTTAGCTCACAAGCATGGTAAGGTCGCAGACTCTAAAGGAACTAACGAGTTTGAGCGTGACTCGAACCGCAGTTTGGCGATCACCAGGCAGAGACGTTACCAATAGGACACAACCACTCATTTTGGTAAAAGTAGAATGTCCAGAAACGTTTTGAAAATCAATATTTGGTAAGTTGTATATCGACTAATATTTTGAGAGATCGGAGTTCACCTTTTCTAAACATCTAATTCAAGAGAGGGTTTTGTACAGTAGCTTCCATAACCAAAATATTTCGGTGTTTTTTTTTATTCTCATATCTCATTTTAATTCTCTTTAAGCCTTTTTAATTCAGATTTGGACATAATAACGTTTCTTTGTGATATTTGAATACGTTTGTAATTGATTGAATGGTTGTAGATATAAAAGTATATATAGTCAAAGCTTTTCAACAACAAACAAACAACAGGAAACAAAACAATGACTCTGGTGGTAGAAAACGAAACTTCAAATTATAACTTGAAATTTTACCAAAATTAAACCAAGGTCATTAATTCCTGTGATTCCTTAAGGGTTTAAATTCCGCTCATGAATGGCAGAGGCAAGGGACAGTGACAATGCCCTAGCTAGCAGAACAATGCCCTAGAGACTGGCCATATATACATATGATCAATGCCTAAGCCCCTCTCCACCCAAGCTAGGACCAAGGAGGGCCAGGCAATAGTTCAGATGATTTTAGCAGATAGACTTATAGGCTCCCCTTAAGTGCGACTCGTTACCTCATAAGGATGGTGAGGTTGCAGACGTTACAAGAAACTATCGAGTTTCAGCGTGTCTCGAACCCCTGTCAGGAGATCGCCAGACAGGGACGTTTCTAATAGGCCACCAGAGTTGCCAGTTTGACCTTTTTTCACGCCAAAAAATCTTAAAATTGTCCTTTTTAAAAAATTAGTTGACCTTTAGTAATATCATAAAAAAGGTGGGCTTTAAATACTATATTTTTGGCCTTTTTCTAACAATTGGTTGGCCTTTTAAAGCTTCTGTTGATTATAAGTTGGCCTTTTCTCATTTAGAAAATCTGGCAACCCTAGAGGCCACCTCAACCCTTAGAGAATCTTCTGTGGGAGTCAAATCCTTACAAGAAAACAATCCTGCGCTAGAGTTGCCTCAAGGGGGATCTGAATTACAAAGGCAAATACATAGTCCCTGGAATGCTCATATCCTACAGGAATGTAATGCTGCTCTTTGGCCCAAGAATTCCTTTGAAAGGATGTGTGGTTAAGTCAAGGAGACGAGATGTTGCTGTGTCATATGTTGGATAGTTTTGTCTTTATAACTATATTGATAATATAAATACTAATTTAATGTAATTTTGATAACCGATAGTAGGTAACGTCCTCAATTTACTGTTGTTATTTTAATGGCATAAGTATATATATATATATATATATATATATATATATATATTCTTTACATGTTTTCCTCTGTCCTCTTGCACCTGACATTTCTGAGATTACCAAACCATTCTTCTTCACCTAAGAGGTCACTGCACTTAAGATCGTTCAGTGGCCACTTTCCTCTTGGTAAGGGTAGAGGAGACTCTTCAGCTATGGTAAGCAACTCTTCTAGGAGAAGGACACTCCAAAATCAAACTATTGTTCTCTAGTCTTGGGTAGTGCCATAGCCTCTGTACCATGGTCTTTCACTGTCTTGGGTTAGAGTTGTACACTTGAGGGTACACTCGGGCACAATATTTTATCTTATTTCTCTTCCTCTTGTTTTGTTAAAGCTTTCATAGTTTAAAAAGGAGATATTTATTTTAAGGTTACTGTTCTTGAAATATTTCATTTTTCCTTGTTTCCTTTCCTCACTGGGCTATTTTTCCTGTTGGAGCCCCTGGGCTTATAGCATCCTGCTTTTCCAACTAGAGTTGTAGCATAGCAATTAATAATAATAATAGTAATAATAATAATAATAATAATTATAATAATAATAATAATCTGATACCTGTAACATTGAAATAGATACATGACATTAAAGAATATTAAAACAGATCATGTCTGAGTAAAATGAGAGAAGGAATTAAGAATATACCTTTATACTAATTACAAAACGTAGATTCTAAAGCAGTTGGTGTAAGGTTGCAAAGGTAGAACTAAAATACAGCATATACAGTAAGATAGACGTAGAATGACGTACTTACATCATTTACTGAGGCAATGAACGATGCTTTATCACATGAATGTATTTATGTATTATTATTATTATTATTATTATTATTATTATTATTATTATTACTTGCTAAGCTACAACCCTAGTTGGAAAAGCACGATGCTATAAGCCCAGGGGTCCCAACAGGGAAAATAGCACAGTAAGGAAAGGAAACATGGAAAAATAATATATTAATATATTTCATGAACAATGACATTTAAATAAATATTTCCTATATAAACTATGAAAACTTTAACAAAACAAAAGGAAGAGAAACGAGACAGAATAGTGTGCCCGAGCGTACCCTCAAGCAAGAGAACTCTAACCCAAGACAGTGGAAGTCCATGGTACAGAGACTATGGCACTACCCAAGACTAGAGAACAATGGTTGGATTTTGGAGTGTCCTCCTAGAAGAGCTGCTTACCACAGCTAAAGAGTCTCTTCTACCCTTACCAAAATAAGTAAAGTGAATGAAAAAACTCATATCTATTGAAATGAGATTTATTAGATAATTAATTTCTATTAGATTATTTTACTTAGTAATACAGAATAGCAAATAATAGTCTTTTAGGAAGGTTGAATCATTTATATTTATCCGGAAGGCGAGCAAATAAAATGAAAATGATTCCTCACAAGCCCTTGATGTTGACAACAAAGGTTGACTTCCGAAAGACTAACGAAAAACTTCTATTGCCCCTCTCGAGAACTGATCCTTGTAGGCCCAGGGACCGTAGGCCTACCAGTACTTTTTGGTCCTCGAAATCGGTGCGAAATATTTGGAGCAATCAGTATTACTCGGATTATTATTATTATTATTATTATTATTATTATCAAATGCTAAGCTAAAACCCTAGTTAGAAAAGCACGATGCTACAACCCTAGGGGGCCCAACAGGGAAAATATCCCAGTGAGGAAAGGAAATAAGGAAAAATAAAATATTTTAAGAATAGTAACAACATTAAAATGAATATTTCTTATATAAACTTTTAAGCTATAACAAAACAAGAGGAAGAGAAACTAGAATCAACAGTGTGCCCGAGTGTACCCTCAAGCAAGAGAACTCTAACCCAAGACAGTGGAATACCATGGTACAGAGGTTATGGCACTACCCAAGACTAGAGAACAATGGTTTGTTTTTGGAGTGTCCTTCTAGAAGAGCTGCTTACCATAGCTAAAGAGTCTCTTCCACCCTTACCAAGAGGAAAGTAGCCACTGAACAATTACAGTGCAGTAGTTAACCCCTTGAGAGAAGAAGAATAGTTTGGTAATCTCAGTGTTGTCAGGTGTATGAGGATAGAGGAGAATCTGTAAAGAATAGGCCAGACTATTCTGTGTCATTTTCATGCGGTTGCTCTATATTGGCCTATGGTTGTGGTGGCCTGGTGGTAGCGTCCTTGCCTGGTGATTGCCAGACTGGGGTTCGAGTCCTGCTCAAGCTCGTTTGGTGCTCTGGTCGCTGCAACATCACCATCCTTGTGAGCTAAGGATAGGGGTTGGGTGTTTGGGGGAACCTATAGGTCTATATGCCGAGTCACCAGAAGCCATTGCCTGGCCCTCCTTGGTCCTATCTTGGATGGATAGGGGGCTTGGGCGCTGATCTTATGTATATATTGTCAGTTTCAAATGCATTGTCCTGCTTGATAGGGCAATGTCACAGTCCCTTTCCTCTGCCATTCATGATCGTCCTTTAAAATTTTAAGCCTTTATTATTATTATTATTATTATTATTATTATTATTATTATTATTATTATTATTATTATTATTAAATGCTAAGTTACAACCCTAGTTGGAAAAGCAGGATGCTATAAGCCCAGGGGCTCCAACAGGGAAAATAGCCCAGTGAGGGAAGGATACAGAAAAAAAATAAATATTTCAAGAAGAGTAACATTAAAATAAATAATTCCTATATAAACTATATAAACTTTAACAAAACAAAAGGAAGATAAACTAGATGGAATAGTGTGCCCGAGTGTACCCTCAGGCAAGTGGGGTATATGAATTGACTCCAATAGCATTTCCATCGAAAATTCTTTCTGGTTTTAGGTATCACACCCATAGTTTTACAAAGGACAATATTTGATTCTTCTATATTTCTTATCGTTTTTCTTTTCTTATCTTTGCTTCCATTATCTTCATGAAAAAATTTTTAAGTGAAATTAATTATTTTCTTTTTCTTATTTGTACTTCCATTATTGTGTTTATTATAGGTTTATTTTATTTTAGATTAAATTATTTTTCATTATTGGATGTACTCTAGTTATTTCTTCTCTAATCTCTCTCTCTCTCTCTCTCTCTCTCTCTCTCTCTCTCTCTCTCTCTCTCTCTCTCTCTTCAAGAATAAGTCAGACAAGATCATAGGAACTCTCTAAATGCTTTAACTAAATTGCTCTATAACATTACCATTTTACCAGTCAAATATAACGGGTCTACCTGACAACATACTTATCGGAGTGTAGATTATAATACATACACTCTCTCTCTCTCTCTCTCTCTCTCTCTCTCTCCTCTCTCTCTCTCTCTCTCTCTCTCTCTCTCTCTCTCTCTCTCTCTCTCTAAGTATTATTCGTTGAATCATCCTTAGAGAAAATAAACGTTTGTGAAATTGTACTGTTCTCTCTCTCTCTCTCTCTCTCTCTCTCTCTCTCTCTCTCTCTCTCTCTCTCTCTCTCTAGGAGTACTATTCGTTTTATCATCTTTAGAGAAAATAGACGCTTGTGAAAATGTACTTCTCTCTCTCTCTCTCTCTCTCTCTCTCTCTCTCTCTCTCTCTCTCTCTCTCTCTCTCTATAGAAGTATCATTCGTTCTTTATCTTTAGAGAAAACAGACGTTTGTGAAAATGTACTGCTCTCTCTCTCTTTCTCTCTCTCTCTCTCTCTCTCTCTCTCTCTCTCTCTCTCTCTCTCTCTCTCTCTCTCTCTCTCTCTCTCTCTCTCTCTCTCTCTCTCTCTCTCTCTCTCTCTCTCTCTCTCTCTCTCTCTCTCTCTCAGTCATTTTGCACATGCGAAATCTGGAAACTCGTCAGATCTTTTTCCATTCAGTCAACTTTTAGAAAGGCTGTGCCAAATGTTGCAGCTCTCTCCACGTTTCCTTATGAGTTGCGAAACTTTTGCCTGTTGAAGGAATAAATTCTAGAACTTTCAACGCACTTAAACTTATATATGAAACCATATGAGACCCAAAGCATCTTTATAATGTAACTTTCACCCGATGATAGCGTTTAACTGGATAAAAATCACTCTCTGGATTTTTATGTCGAGGAATTAATCCTTTCCACTTTTGTTGCCTTATTGGTAACGTCTTTGCCTGGTGATCGCCAGACAGGGGTTCGAGATCCGCTCAAACTCGTTAGTTCCTTTAGTGGCTGCAATCTTACCATCCTTGTGAGCAAAGGAGTGTTTTGGGGAGTCATCAGAAGCCATTACCTGGCCCTCCCTGGTCCTAGCTTGGATGGAGAGGGGTCTAGGGCGCTGATCATATGATATATGGTCAGTCTCTAGGGCATTGTCCTGCTTGATAAGGCATTGTCACTGTCCCTTGCCTCTGCCATTCTTGAGCGACCTTTAAACCTTAACGTCTTTGCCTGGTGATCGCCAGACAAGAGTTCGAGACCCGCGCAAACTAGTTAGTTCCTTTAGTGGCTGCAATCTTACCATCCTTGTGAGCAAAGGAGTGTTTTGGGGAGTCATCAGAAGCCATTACCTGGCCCTCCCTGGTCCTAGCTTGGATGGAGAGGGGTCTAGGGCGCTGATCATATGATATATGGTCAGTCTCTAGGGCATTGTCCTGCTTGATAAGGCATTGTCACTGTCCCTTGCCTCTGCCATTCTTGAGCGACCTTTAAACCTTAACGTCTTTGCCTGGTGATCGCCAGACAAGAGTTCGAGACCCGCGCAAACTAGTTAGTTCCTTTAGTGGCTGCAACCTTACCATCCTTGTGAGCTAACGATGGGGGTGTTTTAGGGGAAGGTTATAGGTATACCTGCTGAGTCATCAGCAGCCATTGCCTGATCCTCCCTGGTCCTAGCTTGGGTGGAGAGTGGCTTAAGCGCATATGATATATGTTCAGTCTCTAGGGCAATGTCCTGCTTGGTAGGGCAATGTCACTGTCCCTTGCCTCTGCCATTCTTGAGCAGCCTTAAAACATTTAAACTTTTGAAAAAATGAAGGGACAAGGGTTAATCTAATGTCGCTCTTTATTTATTTCCTAAATTTTAGGAGAGGCTTGAAAAGAACAGGTATATTTGAATACATTTTATATTATTATAGTAGAACGTCTTTAACGCCTCTTTATTTCTGGATACTATATAATAGCAGTAAAAAAAAAAAGCCAGTAACTCAGGGTGTATTATTATTATTATTATTATTATTATTATTATTATTACTTGCTAAGCTACAACCCTAGTTGAAAAACCAGGATGCTATAAGCCAAAGGGCCCCGACAGGGTAAATAGCCCAGTGAGGAATGGAAAAGAGAAAAATAGAATATTTTAACAACATTAAAATAAATATCTCCAATATAAACTATAAAAACTTAACAAAACAAGGGGAAGAGAAATAAGATAGGATAGTGTGCTCAAGTGTACCCTAAAGCAAGAGAACTCTAGCCCAAGACAGTGGAACACCATGGTACAGAGGCTATGGCACTACCCAAGACTAGAGAACAATGGTTTGATTTTGGAGTGTCCTTCTCCTCGGAGAGCTCCATTCATATTTGTATGAGGAAGCAACGAGGCTATGCGCATGTGCAATGAGACAAATGTCCATGTTCAATCAATTCTACTTAGCCACCCATACTGACTGGCGGTATATGGTCTTATTCTTCTTCTTTATCAACAGCCTTTACCGATCTCTATATTTGGTCACTGTTTCGTATAAGGTATAAAGTTAAACATTCTTCATTCCTCTATCCTGAGCATCCTGTTCTCCTAAATCCTTTTACCCCACATGTCATTTACTACTTTATCTTTCCATCTGAACTTTGTCCCTCCCCTCCTCCTACCCCAATCCACCATTATGTCCCTGATCTTCTCTCCGTATGACATGTCCGAACCACTTATGCCCAGACCCTTATTATGGGGTCGGTTATATATCAATTCACATTCCTTCGTGAGGACTCATATTTGAATAATGATAAAATTTTGTCATATGAATAATGAGATACTCAAAGTTCATTTCAAGAATTCAAGGAACGTCGTATACAATAGCGAAGTACTCAAAGTTCATTTCAAGAATTCAAGGAACGTCGTATACAATAGCGAAGTACTCAAAGTTCATTTCAAGAATTCAAGTAACGTCATATACCATAGCGAAGTACTCGAAGTTCATTTCAAGAATTCAAGTAACGTCATATACCATAGCGAAGTACTCAAAGTTCATTTCAAGAATTCAAGTGACGTCATATACAATAGCGAAGTACTCAAAGTTCATTTCAAGAATTCAAGTGACGTCATATACAATAGTGAAGTACTCAAAAGTTCATTTCAAGAATTCAAGTAACGTCATATACCATAGCGAAGTACTCGAAGTTCATTTCAAGAATTCAAGTAACGTCATATACCATAGCGAAGTACTCAAAGTTCATTTCAAGAATTCAAGTGACGTCATATACAATAGTGAAGTACTCAAAGTTCATTTCAAGAATTCAAGTGACGTCATATACAATAGTGAAGTACTCAAAAGTTCATTTCAAGAATTCAAGTAACGTCATATACCATAGCGAAGTACTCGAAGTTCATTTCAAGAATTCAAGTGACGTCATATACAATAGTGAAGTACTCAAAGTTCATTTCAAGAATTCAAGTGACGTCATATACAATAGTGAAGTACTCAAAAGTTCATTTCAAGAATTCAAGTAACGTCATATACCATAGCGAAGTACTCGAAGTTCATTTCAAGAATTCAAGTAACGTCATATACCATAGCGAAGTACTCGAAGTTCATTTCAAGAATTCAAGTGACGTCATATACAATAGTGAAGTACTCAAAAGTTCATTTCAAGAATTCAAGGAACGTCGTATACAATAGCGAAGTACTCAAAGTTCATTTCAAGAATTCAAGTGACGTCATATACAATAGTGAAGTACTCAAAAGTTCATTTCAAGAATTCAAGGAACGTCGTATACAATAGCGAAGTACTCAAAGTTCATTTCAAGAATTCAAGTAACGTCATATACCATAGCGAAGTACTCGAAGTTCATTTCAAGAATTCAAGTAACGTCATATACCATAGCGAAGTACTCGAAGTTCATTTCAAGAATTCAAGTGACGTCATATACCATAGCGAAGTACTCGAAGTTCATTTCAAGAATTCAAGTGACGTCATATACAATAGTGAAGTACTCAAAGTTCATTTCAAGAATTCAAGTGACGTCATATACAATAGTGAAGTACTCAAAAGTTCATTTCAAGAATTCAAGTAACGTCATATACCATAGCGAAGTACTCGAAGTTCATTTCAAGAATTCAAGTAACGTCATATACCATAGCGAAGTACTCGAAGTTCATTTCAAGAATTCAAGTAACGTCATATACCATAGCGAAGTACTCGAAGTTCATTTCAAGAATTCAAGTAACGTCATATACCATAGCGAAGTACTCGAAGTTCATTTCAAGAATTCAAGTAACGTCATATACCATAGCGAAGTACTCGAAGTTCATTTCAAGAATTCAAGTAACGTCATATACCATAGCGAAGTACTCGAAGTTCATTTCAAGAATTCAAGTGACGTCATATACAATAGTGAAGTACTCAAAAGTTCATTTCAAGAATTCAAGGAACGTCGTATACAATAGCGAAGTACTCAAAGTTCATTTCAAGAATTCAAGTGACGTCATATACAATAGTGAAGTACTCAAAAGTTCATTTCAAGAATTCAAGGAACGTCGTATACAATAGCGAAGTACTCAAAGTTCATTTCAAGAATTCAAGGAACGTCGTATACAATAGCGAAGTACTCAAAGTTCATTTCAAGAATTCAAGTAACGTCACATACAATAGCGAAGTACTCAAAGTTCATTTCAAGAATTCAAGGAACGTCGTATACAATAGCGAAGTACTCAAAGTTCATTTCAAGAATTCAAGTAACGTCACATACAATAGCGAAGTACTCAAAGTTCATTTCAAGAATTCAAGTCACGTAAACCATTTTCGCCCACTCTTGGAATTAACTATTAATTCCAGGTAATTTTGGTAGTCCAGTTACATCTCACAAAACTACTTCCAATTAATATTCGAGCTTTCCTTTCATGAAAATATTAAACCTTTTCAAAGTTAGCCAGTAGCATACTGAATATCAACAATAACATCGTAAATGATGTATAAAAAAACAAGCGTAAAACATTGATGTTCCTTGGAAGGTTAGTGTTTATTCGTAAGTCATATCTTCTATTAAAATATCTGAGGTACTCGTCAAAAGTTGTGTATTTTTCATGCTGAAAATATTGGGGGAAAATAAAATGGAAAAACTTTTTGTCGTTTTTCGTCAATATTGAATGAATAATAATTGAACAGAATGATGATCGACGTGCACAGATTTATTCTGAATAGTCTATATCAATGGTGGCAGTTTTATATAACAGAATATCATCTTTGGTTGATAAAATCAGATGAAATAATAAACCGTATGGTTAGAGTTCTCTTGCTTGAGTGTACACTCGGGCACGCTATTCTATCCAATTTCTCTTCCTCTGGATTTAGTAAAGTTTTCATAGTTTGTTTAGGAAGTGTTTATTTAAATGTTATTGTTCTTAAAATATTTTATTTTTTCGTTTCCTTTCCTCACTGGGCTATTTTCCCTGTTGAGGCCTCTAGGCTTATAGCATCTTGCTTTTCCAACTAGGGTTGTAGCTTAGCAAGTTATATATAAAAAAAAAAACATTGTCCGTGAATGTAAACTTGTAGACAGCCAAAATTAAATCTTGTTTTATTTCGCTATTTATAAAATAACATTTACACCAGCATCACCATCATCATCATCATCATCATCATCTCCTCCTACGCCTATTGACGCAAAGGGCCTCGGTTAGATTCCGCCGGTCGTCTTTATCTTGAGCTTTTAATTCAATACTTCTCCATTCATCATCTCCTACTTCGCGTTTCATAGTCCTCTACCATGTAGGTCTGGGTCTTCCAGCTTTTCTAGTGCCTTGTGGAGCCCACCTGAACATTTGGTGATCAATCTCTCTCTGGGAGTGCGGAGAGCATGCCCAAACTATTTACACCAGACTTAAGAATAATTATTATTATTATTATTATTATTATTATTATTATTATTATTATTATTATTATTATTATTAATTGCTAAGCTACAACCCTAGTTGGAAAAGCACAATGCTATATGCCCAGGGGCTCCAACAGGGAAAATAGCCCAGTGTGGAAAGAAAACAAGAAAAAATAAAATATTTTAAGAACAGAAACAACATTAAAATAAACATCTCCTATATAAACTATAAAAACTTTAACAAAACAAGAGGAAGAGAAATAAGATAAAATAGTGTGCCCGGGTGTACCCTCAAGCAAGAGAACTCTAACCCAAGGCAGTGGAAGACCATGGTACAGAGGCTATGGCACTACCCAAGACTAGAGAACAATGGTTTGATTATGGAGTGTCCTTCCCCTAAAAGAGCTGCTTACCATAGCTAAAGAGTCTCTTCTACCCTTACCAAGAGGAAAGTAGTCACTGAACAATTACAGTGCAGTTACCCCTTGGGTGAAAAGGAATTGTTTGGTAATCTTAGTGTTGTCAGGGGTACGAGGACAGAGGTGAATATGTAAAGAATATGCCAGATTATTCGGTGTGTGTGTAGCTAAAGGGAAAATGAACCGTAGCTAGAGAGAAGGATCCAATGTAGTACTGCCTGGCAAGCATTTTGAATGAACAGATGATATCCTATTGCGGATATGTAAAATTTGCATGGCCACAGAATTTCCATTAAGATTACATTCACCACACGAATCTCGACGATAAATCAGTGAACAAAAGTCACCTATCACAACAGAATAGATGAAAGTCGTCTAAAGAAATATTTGCATGTTTCATGCGGTATTGGATATATGTCAAAACATTGTTACGTCTCACAAAGAAATCGAATGAAACATTTTTTTTATTATTATTTTTGTGGATATAATATACAAAACTATCGAAAGCAGAAATAGAAATGATGACAGGCGTTGTCAGTAACACTGTCTTGAGTTTCTTTTGTTACTCGACTTCGTGGAAAAATGTCTGCTTCCTTCGTATCTGGCCCATTGTATTTCAATTCCCATATCGGTGACTGGCTATCAGTTGTATTCCAATTCCCGTATCGGTGACAGGCTATCAGTTGTACTCCAATTCCCATATAGGTGACTGGCTATTTAAAGGTTTAAAGGCCCTAGTAAGCAGGACAATGCCCTAGAGTCCTAGACACTGACTATACATATGATCAGCGCTAAAGCTATAACCAAGGAGGGCCAGGCAATGGCTGCTGATGACTCAGCCGGCAGATCTAACAAGTTTGAGCGGGACTCGAACCCCAGTCTGGCGATCACCAGTCAGGGATGTTACCATTTCGGCTACCACAATTCCCATAACGATGACTGGCTATTATTTTATTCCAATGCCCATCTCGGTGACTGGCTATCAGTTGTATTCCCAGTGACTGGCTATCAGTTGTATTGAAATTCCCAGCTCGCTGACTGGTTATCAGTTATATTCCACTTCCAATTTTGGTGACGAGATATCAGTTATATTTCTGGTGACTGGCTATTAGTCGTATTCCAATCCTCATCTCGGTGACTGGCTATCAGTTGTATTCCCAGTGACTGGCTATCAGTTGTATTGAAATTCCCAGCTCGCTGACTGGTTATCAGTTATATTCCACTTCCAATTTTGGTGACGAGATATCAGTTATATTTCTGGTGACTGGCTATTAGTCGTATTCCAATCCTCATCTCGGTGACTGGCTATCAGTTGTATTCCCAGTGACTGGCTATCAGTTGTATTGAAATTCCCAGCTCGCTGACTGGTTATCAGTTATATTCCACTTCCAATTTTGGTGACGAGATATCAGTTATATTTCTGGTGACTGGCTATTAGTCGTATTCCAATCCTCATCTCGGTGACTGGCTATCAGTTGTATTCCCAGTGACTGGCTATCAGTTGTATTGAAATTCCCAGCTCGCTGACTGGTTATTAGTTATATTCCACTTCCAATTTTGGTGACGAGATATCAGTTATATTCCCGGTGACTGGCTATTAGTCGTATTCCAATCCTCATCTCGGTGACTGGCTATCAGTTGTATTGAAATTCCCAGCTCGCTGACTGGTTATCAGTTATATTCCACTTCCAATTTTGGTGACGAGATATCAGTTATATTCCTGGTGACTGGCTATTAGTCGTATTCCAATCCTCATCTCGGTGACTGGCTATCAGTTGTTTTTCCGTTAATTGGCTATCAAGTGTATTCCCGGTGACTGTCCATCAGTTGTATTCTAGGTGACTACCTATCAGTTGTATTCCAATTCTCATCTTGATGACTGGCTATCAGTTGTATTCCTGGTGACTGGTTATCAATCATATTCTGCTTCCCATCTCGGTGACTGGCTATCAGTTGCATTACTGGTGACTGGCTTTCAGTCGTATTCTGATGCCCATCTCGGTGACTGGCTATCCGTTTTAATCTCATTGACTAGCTATCAGTTTTATTCCCGTTGACTGGCTATCAGTTCTATTCCAATTTCCATATCAGTGACTGACTATCAGTCGTATTCCAATTCCCATATCCCTGACTGGCTATCAGTTGTATTCCTGGTAACTGGCTATCAGTCCTGTTCCAATTCCCATATCCCTGACTGGTTATCAGTCGTATTCCAATTCTCATCGGTGACTGGCTATCAGTCGTATTCCAGTTCCCATCTCGGTGTCTGGCTATCAGTTGTATTCCAATTCCCATCTCGGTATCTGGCTATCAGTTGTATTACTGGTGACTGGCTATCAGTCGTATTCCAGTTTCCATCTCGGTGTCTGGCTATCAGTTGTATTACTGGTGACTGGCTATCAGTCGTATTGCAGTTCCCACAGTCGTATTCCAGTTCCCATCTCGGTGTCTGGCTATCAGTTGTATTACTGGTGACTGGCTATCAGTCGTATTCCAGATCCTATCTCGGTGTCTGGCTATCAGTTGTATTCCAATTCCCATCTCGGCGTCTGGCTATCAGTTGTATTACTGTTGACTGGCTATAAGTCGTATTCCAATCCTCATCTCGGTGTCTGGCTATCAGTTGTATTCCAATTCCCATCTCGGTGTCTGGCTATCAGTTGTATTACTGGTGACTGGCTAACAGTCGTATTGCAGTTCCCATATCGGTGTCTGGCTATCAGTTGTATTCCAATTCCCATCTCGGTGTCTGGCTATCAGTTGTATTACTGGTGACTGGCTATCAGTCGTATTCCAGTTCCCATCTCGGTGTCTGGCTATCAGTTGTATTCCAATTCCCATCTCGGTGTCTGGCTATCAGTTGTATTACTGGTGACTGGCTATCAGTCGTATTCCAGTTCCCATCTCGGTGTCTGGCTATCAGTTGTATTACTGGTGACTGGCTATCAGTCGTATTCCAGTTCCCATCTCGGTGTCTGGCTATCAGTTGTATTCCAATTCCCATCTCGGTGTCTGGCTATCAGTTGTATTACTGGTGACTGGCTATCAGTCGTATTACAGTTCCCATCTCGGTGTCTGGCTATCAGTTGTATTACTGGTGACTGGCTATCAGTCGTATTGCAGTTCCCACAGTCGTATTCCAGTTCCCATCTCGGTGTCTGGCTATCAGTTGTATTACTGGTGACTGGCTATCAGTCGTATTCCAGTTCCCATCTCGGTGTCTGGCTATCAGTTGTATTACTGGTGTCTGGCTATCAGTTGTATTCCAATTCCCATCTCGGTGTCTTGCTATCAGTTGTATTACTGGTGTCTGGCTATCAGTTGTATTCCAATTCCCATCTCGGTGTCTGGCTATCAGTTGTATTACTGGTGACTGGCTATCAGTCGTATTCCGATCCTCATCTCCGTGACTTGCTATCCGGTTTAATCCCATTGACTGGCTATCAGTTTTATTCCCGGTGACTGGCTATCAGTCATATTCCAATTCCCATCTCGGTGACTGGCCATCAGTTGTATTCCAATTCCCATCTCGGTGTCTGGCTATCAGTTGTATTACTGGTGACTGGCTATCAGTCGTATTCCGATCCTCTTCTCGGTGACTGGCTATCCGGTTTAATCCCATTGACTGGCTATCAGTTTTATTCCCGGTGACTGGCTATCAGTCGTATTCCAATTCCCATCTCGGTGTCTGGCTATCAGTTGTATTCCAATTCCCATCTCGGTGTCTGGCTATCAGTTGTATTACTGGTGACTGGCTATCAGTCGTATTCAAATCCTCATCTCGGTGACTGGCTATCCGGTTTAATCCCATTGACTGGCTATCAGTTTTATTCCCGGTGACTGGCTATCAGTTGTATTCCAATTCCCATCTCGGCGTCTGGCTATCAGTTGTATTACTGTTGACTGGCTATAAGTCGTATTCCGATCCTCATCTCGGTGTCTGGCTATCAGTTGTATTCCAATTCCCATCTCGGTGTCTGGCTATCAGTTGTATTACTGGTGACTGGCTAACAGTCGTATTGCAGTTCCCATATCGGTGTCTGGCTATCAGTTGTATTCCAATTCCCATCTCGGTGTCTGGCTATCAGTTGTATTACTGGTGACTGGCTATCAGTCGTATTCCAGTTCCCATCTCGGTGTCTGGCTATCAGTTGTATTCCAATTCCCATCTCGGTGTCTGGCTATCAGTTGTATTACTGGTGACTGGCTATCAGTCGTATTCCAGTTCCCATCTCGGTGTCTGGCTATCAGTTGTATTACTGGTGACTGGCTATCAGTCGTATTCCAGTTCCCATCTCGGTGTCTGGCTATCAGTTGTATTCCAATTCCCATCGGTGTCTGGCTATCAGTTGTATTACTGGTGACTGGCTATCAGTCGTATTACAGTTCCCATCTCGGTGTCTGGCTATCAGTTGTATTACTGGTGACTGGCTATCAGTCGTATTGCAGTTCCCACAGTCGTATTCCAGTTCCCATCTCGGTGTCTGGCTATCAGTTGTATTACTGGTGACTGGCTATCAGTCGTATTCCAGTTCCCATCTCGTTGTCTGGCTATCAGTTGTATTACTGGTGTCTGGCTATCAGTTGTATTCCAATTCCCATCTCGGTGTCTGGCTATCAGTTGTATTACTGGTGACTGGCTATCAGTCGTATTCCGATCCTCATCTCCGTGACTTGCTATCCGGTTTAATCCCATTGACTGGCTATCAGTTTTATTCCCGGTGACTGGCTATCAGTCATATTCCAATTCCCATCTCGGTGTCTGGCTATCAGTTGTATTACTGGTGACTGGCTATCAGTCGTATTGCAGTTCCCACAGTCGTATTCCAGTTCCCATCTCGGTGTCTGGCTATCAGTTGTATTACTGGTGACTGGCTATCAGTCGTATTCCAGATCCTATCTCGGTGTCTGGCTATCAGTTGTATTCCAATTCCCATCTCGGCGTCTGGCTATCAGTTGTATTACTGTTGACTGGCTATAAGTCGTATTCCAATCCTCATCTCGGTGTCTGGCTATCAGTTGTATTCCAATTCCCATCTCGGTGTCTGGCTATCAGTTGTATTACTGGTGACTGGCTAACAGTCGTATTGCAGTTCCCATATCGGTGTCTGGCTATCAGTTGTATTCCAATTCCCATCTCGGTGTCTGGCTATCAGTTGTATTACTGGTGACTGGCTATCAGTCGTATTCCAGTTCCCATCTCGGTGTCTGGCTATCAGTTGTATTCCAATTCCCATCTCGGTGTCTGGCTATCAGTTGTATTACTGGTGACTGGCTATCAGTCGTATTCCAGTTCCCATCTCGGTGTCTGGCTATCAGTTGTATTACTGGTGACTGGCTATCAGTCGTATTCCAGTTCCCATCTCGGTGTCTGGCTATCAGTTGTATTCCAATTCCCATCTCGGTGTCTGGCTATCAGTTGTATTACTGGTGACTGGCTATCAGTCGTATTACAGTTCCCATCTCGGTGTCTGGCTATCAGTTGTATTACTGGTGACTGGCTATCAGTCGTATTGCAGTTCCCACAGTCGTATTCCAGTTCCCATCTCGGTGTCTGGCTATCAGTTGTATTACTGGTGACTGGCTATCAGTCGTATTCCAGTTCCCATCTCGGTGTCTGGCTATCAGTTGTATTACTGGTGTCTGGCTATCAGTTGTATTCCAATTCCCATCTCGGTGTCTTGCTATCAGTTGTATTACTGGTGTCTGGCTATCAGTTGTATTCCAATTCCCATCTCGGTGTCTGGCTATCAGTTGTATTACTGGTGACTGGCTATCAGTCGTATTCCGATCCTCATCTCCGTGACTTGCTATCCGGTTTAATCCCATTGACTGGCTATCAGTTTTATTCCCGGTGACTGGCTATCAGTCATATTCCAATTCCCATCTCGGTGACTGGCCATCAGTTGTATTCCAATTCCCATCTCGGTGTCTGGCTATCAGTTGTATTACTGGTGACTGGCTATCAGTCGTATTCCGATCCTCTTCTCGGTGACTGGCTATCCGGTTTAATCCCATTGACTGGCTATCAGTTTTATTCCCGGTGACTGGCTATCAGTCGTATTCCAATTCCCATCTCGGTGTCTGGCTATCAGTTGTATTCCAATTCCCATCTCGGTGTCTGGCTATCAGTTGTATTACTGGTGACTGGCTATCAGTCGTATTCAAATCCTCATCTCGGTGACTGGCTATCCGGTTTAATCCCATTGACTGGCTATCAGTTTTATTCCCGGTGACTGGCTATCAGTTGTATTCCAATTCCCATCTCGGCGTCTGGCTATCAGTTGTATTACTGTTGACTGGCTATAAGTCGTATTCCGATCCTCATCTCGGTGTCTGGCTATCAGTTGTATTCCAATTCCCATCTCGGTGTCTGGCTATCAGTTGTATTACTGGTGACTGGCTAACAGTCGTATTGCAGTTCCCATATCGGTGTCTGGCTATCAGTTGTATTCCAATTCCCATCTCGGTGTCTGGCTATCAGTTGTATTACTGGTGACTGGCTATCAGTCGTATTCCAGTTCCCATCTCGGTGTCTGGCTATCAGTTGTATTCCAATTCCCATCTCGGTGTCTGGCTATCAGTTGTATTACTGGTGACTGGCTATCAGTCGTATTCCAGTTCCCATCTCGGTGTCTGGCTATCAGTTGTATTACTGGTGACTGGCTATCAGTCGTATTCCAGTTCCCATCTCGGTGTCTGGCTATCAGTTGTATTCCAATTCCCATCGGTGTCTGGCTATCAGTTGTATTACTGGTGACTGGCTATCAGTCGTATTACAGTTCCCATCTCGGTGTCTGGCTATCAGTTGTATTACTGGTGACTGGCTATCAGTCGTATTGCAGTTCCCACAGTCGTATTCCAGTTCCCATCTCGGTGTCTGGCTATCAGTTGTATTACTGGTGACTGGCTATCAGTCGTATTCCAGTTCCCATCTCGTTGTCTGGCTATCAGTTGTATTACTGGTGTCTGGCTATCAGTTGTATTCCAATTCCCATCTCGGTGTCTGGCTATCAGTTGTATTACTGGTGACTGGCTATCAGTCGTATTCCGATCCTCATCTCCGTGACTTGCTATCCGGTTTAATCCCATTGACTGGCTATCAGTTTTATTCCCGGTGACTGGCTATCAGTCATATTCCAATTCCCATCTCGGTGACTGGCCATCAGTTGTATTCCAATTCCCATCTCGGTGTCTGGCTATCAGTTGTATTACTGGTGACTGGCTATCAGTCGTATTCAAATCCTCATCTCGGTGACTGGCTATCCGGTTTAATCCCATTGACTGGCTATCAGTTTTATTCCCGGTGACTGGCTATCAGTCGTATTCCAATTCCCATCTCGGTGACTGGCTATCAGTTGTATTCCAATTCCCATCTCGGTGTCTGGCTATGAGTTGTATTACTGGTGACTGGCTATCAGTCGTATTCCGATCCTCATCTCGGTGACTGGCTATCCGGTTTAATCCCATTGACTGGCTATCAGTTGTATTCCAATTCCCATCTCGGTGTCTGGCTATCAGTTGTATTACTGGTGACTGGCTATCAGTCGTATTCCAATTCCCATCTCGGTGTCTGGCTCTCAGTTGTATTACTGGTGACTGGCTATCAGTCGTATTCCAATTCCCATCTCGGTGACTGGCTCTCAGTTGTATTACTGGTGACTGGCTATCAGTCGTATTCCAATTCCCATCTCGGTGACTGGCTATCAGTTGTATTACTGGTGACTGGCTATCAGTCGTATTCCAATTCCCATCTCGGTGTCTGGCTCTCAGTTGTATTACTGGTGACTGGCTATCAGTCGTATTCCAATTCCCATCTCGGTGTCTGGCTCTCAGTTGTATTACTGGTGACTGGCTATCAGTCGTATTCCAATTCCCATCTCAGTGTCTGGCTCTCAGTTGTATTACTGGTGACTGGCTATCAGTCGTATTCCAATTCCCATCTCGGTGTCTGGCTCTCAGTTGTATTACTGGTGACTGGCTATCAGTCGTATTCCAATTCCCATCTCGGTGACTGGCTATCAGTTGTATTACTGGTGACTGGCTATCAGTCGTATTCCAATTCCCATCTCGGTGTCTGGCTCTCAGTTGTATTACTGGTGACTGGCTATCAGTCGTATTCCAATTCCCATCTCGGTGACTGGCTATCAGTTGTATTACTGGTGACTGGCTATCAGTCGTATTCCAATTCCCATCTCGGTGTCTGGCTCTCAGTTGTATTACTGGTGACTGGCTATCAGTCGTATTCCAATTCCCATCTCGGTTACTGGCTATTTACCTATAAGAGACTCCCATTATTCTCCTCCATCCTTGGTCACCTTTTCTAAAGCCGCCATGTAGATACCAAGAGGAACAAAATGTAATCATTGTTTGTCTTATTTACGTCATTTTTGTCATCTCTCTGAGATGATGGGAAAATTGCTTCTATTTCTTAAAACTTGAGTTTTAATGAGATTGTCATGCAAAGGGAAACAATGTTTTTTTTTTTTTAAAGAGCTAGCGGATTTTGTTTCAGTGCCATAGCCTCTGTACCATGGTCTCCCACTGTCTTGGGTTGCAGTTCTCTTGTTTGAGGGTACACTCGGGCACACTGTTCTATCTAGTTTCTCTTCCTCTTGTTTTGTTATAGTTTTTATAATTGATATAGGAAATATTTATTTTAATGTTGTTACTGTTCTTAAAATATTTAATTTTTCTTTGTTTCCTTTCCTCACTGAGCGATTTTCCCTGTTGGGGCCCCTGGCCTTATAGCATCCTGCTTTTCCAACTAAAGTTGTAGCTTAGCATGTAATGATGATAATAATAATAATAATAATAATAATAATAATAATAATAATAATAATATAGTTTTGATTTTTTCATTAGATACCTATAATGTTTCATCTGTTTATCCATGTGCTGTTATGTGTAAGAGTTGCATGTTTATTTTTCTGTTTATTTTCCTTAATTGTATTATGATTTTAATTCTCTTTATTTCGTTAGGCTTCCGTAAATATGTATCTTTATGAAGAAACATATGGCTACCATAGGCTACTTTAGTTTTGGTAAGGGTAGAAGAGGCTCTTTAGCTATGGTAAGCAGCTCTTCTAGAGAGAGACACTCCAAAATCAAACTATTGTTCTCTAGTCATGGCTAGTGCCATAGCCTCTGTACCATGGTGTTCCATTGCCTTGGAATAGAGTTCTCTTGAGGATACACTCGAGCACGCTATTCTATCTAATTCTCTTCCTCTTGTTTTGTTAAAGTTTTTTTAATTTTTATTTTAATGTTACTGTTCTTGAAATATTTTCTTTTTCTTGTTTTCTTTCCTCACTGGGCTATTTTCCCTGTTGGGGCCCCTGGGCTTATAGCATCCTGCTTATCCAACTAGGGTTATAGCTTAGCAAGTAATAATAATAATAATAATAATAATAATAATAATAATAATAATAATAATATGGGAACATTCAAACATTCCCATTTGTACGAAACCACATCCAAATATAGATTTATGTACACCTACATAATGATTCGTGTTTTGTATGTAATTTAATGTAACATAATTCATATATGAAATGTTTGATAAGGAAAGGAAAACAGCTATAATTCAATCTCTCTCTCTCTCTCTCTCTCTCTCTCTCTCTCTCTCTCTCTCTCTCTCTCTCTCTCTCTCTCTCTCTCTCTCTCTCTCTCTCTCTCTCAATTAATTTGGAATCTGTAATAAATCAATGATATATAAACTTTTGCTAAGAGGCCAATATCATTCAATTTTCAAATACTCCCTGTTGAAGTAACATTTCCGAAATAATTTAAAAAAGAAAAAAGTCACAAAAGTTATACGTCGTTATTATTATTATTATTATTATTATCATTATTATTATTATTATTATTATTATTATTTTTTTTTTTTTTTTTTGCCTACTATTTATCTCGTCACATCTGTACACTGATAATAATTATGATGAGTTGTTATTATTATTATTATTATTATTATTATTATTATTATTATTATTATTGTTGTTGTTGTTGTTGTTGTTGTTATCGATGGTTTTATTCTTATCCTTGTCGCCTATAACGTTCCAAATATATTTTAAGCAAGAATATCGAAATTGCAAAAAGTATTAAACAAAACAAAAAAATATTT
>NC_090739.1:131490078-131507578 GCF_036898095.1 Palaemon carinicauda
TCCCTTATTTGTGTTCTTTGCTTTTCCTTTACTTCTCTACTCTTCTTTTTTTTCTGCTATGTAGGTTTTTCTGCCTTTTGATACATTACCATTTAAAGGTTTAAAGGGCATTCATGAGTGGCAGAGGCAAGGGACAGCGTCATTGCTCTAGCAAGCAGGACAATGCCCCAGAGTTGTTTCCCTGTACCTCTCTACTCTTCATTTTCTAGTATGTAGGTTTTTCTGCCTTTTGATACAATATCAATGAAAGGTTTAAAGGGCACTCATGAATGGCAGAGGCAAGGGATAGTGTCATTGCCCTAGCAAGGAGGACAATGCCCTAGATGCTAACCATATATTCATATGATCAGTGCCCAATCCTTCTCTTCATCCAAGCTAGGACCTGGGAAGGCCAGGGAATGGCTGCTGCTGACTCAGCAGATAGTTCTGTAGGTTCCCCCAAACCCCCCATCCTTAGTTCCCTAGGATGGTGAGGTTGCAGCCACTAAAGGAAATAACAAGTTTACGAGTTTAAGTGGGACTCGAACCCCAGGCTTGCAATCACCAGGCAATGACGTTACCAATAGATGAGAATGAACGCTAGGAGCTGTGAATTTGCCTATTATATCTTCCTTATTGCTGTGGGGAATTCCCTTTTCAAGTTATAGACATCAACGAGTTTCTCTGGTTTGATCTTATGAATCGACTAATCTCATTCGTCTCATCTTAGACATAATCATGTCACCTTATTCTCATTTTATTTTCAAACGTTATCGTCCATAATTGGATTCAGCTCTCTTGAACGACTGCATTGAAGATGCTAACAGACATTCTATTGTTGGATATGTCGCATAAACGTACATGTTGGTGTCCTTTATACTGCTGAATGCGATTTGTCACTAATATGGAATACATAGATGTATATTTGTATGAAGCTCATTGCAAGAATAATATCTTGCCTTAACGTACTTGCTTCTATAACAGAATGGGTCGCCCTATAGTGGCAGAAATCTATATGTTGGCAGCATATTTTTGACAAATCCAGAACAATAGTGGCTGATTAAGAATCTTTTCAACTGGTTGTGATAGTTCAAATGGAAACTACATTGTATGTCATCATCATCTCCTCCTACGCCTATTGACGCAAAGGGCCTTAGTCAGATTTCTCCAATCATCTCTATCTAAAACTTATAATTCAATACTTATCCATTCATCGTCTCCTACTTCACGCTTCATAGTCCTCAGCCATGTGGGCCTAGATCTTCCAACTCTTTTAGTTCCTTATGGAGCCCAGTTAAAAGTTTGGTGAACTAGTCTCTCTTGGGGAGTGCGAATAGCACGCCCAAACCATCTCCATCTATCACTCATCATGATCTCATCCACTAATGGCACTCGAGTAATCCCGAAATCCCAACATCTTTCTGAGGGCTTTGTTCTCAAATATACTAAATCTATTGGACATTGTTTCTCTGTCATACTTTGTGTGTATGAGATAAAATCTGTGGTACAATGGACCTCAAATGGGTGTATTTTAGTGGGTCTAATTCATCAGAAGTTCACATTACCCTAGGCTCTATTTGCTTTCAATAAAGCGTCCGATTTTATCTTTTCTTTCATAAGTTATTTTTTTTTTTTTTTTTGGCTATCAATAATTGCATTTCATGTACGAATTAAAGATTGATTTGTTTTATTCCAATCCCAAATTTTTCCTTGGGTACTTTTGAAAACATTTATTTCTTTTTGAGCGTCAATATATTCTAATTAAAAATATCCATTCGACTGCGTATCCTATTTAATTATCCTCAAGTGATCGATCTATCTATACTTTTTAGACTCTCTATAACGGCAAACGAATTACCTTAATGAAAAGTAAATGTCTCATTGAAAATGCTTCTTTTACCTCAGCAAGTTCTATTTTATTCTCCAATAGTCATCCAAACGTCATTTGAATCCGTTACTTCATTAAGACTTCACGAGATTGAAGTCGTTTTACGTGGAACATTAAGAACTTCATTAGTCTCGCGAACAATCATTTGAATAAGGTCATTATTTCTTGTAATTAGGAAGCAACTGAAGATCTATATCATTCTTAACAAATACTTTCAGTTTTAACAAATACTTTCTTTTTTGTTAACACTGTGAAGAACTTGCCATAAAACCGATAAAAATCATGGTATAACTGTTACCAGGCATTTACCGTCTTAGAAACGGATATATTGACGTTAAGGAGTGATATGGTCATCGACCCGTAAAAGATAATAACAAAGTAAGGTAAAATTACGGTCGCCTGTATTTTACTGAAATACGGTTGAGAACAGTAGATTTTTACGGGTAATCTCCGATTAAAATCACGTTTTTTTTTTTCTTTTTTTTTACAGTGAATGTAACAGTCATTATTCCAAGTTGTCATCATCATCATCATTATCATCTCATGGATGGTCACTTTAACTGGAATATTCTTCATAGGAATCTGCTATCTTGCTTGCATCTATAAATATCTTGACTTTTTTTGCTTGAATTACTCATTAACATATTTAATCTCGCTAATAACCTCTTTGCAAATGCCCCATTCAGGGTGGTTATATTGATTAATTTTGAGATCATTCGTAAAACTTGAAAATAATACTATAGAAACCGAAAGGATTTCACATTGAACCCATTTGTTTCCTAGAATTTCTCGGCTTCAAAGATTGTTAAAGGTACTATCAATTCAATTGTTTGTCTGGGAGAGAATCACTATTCTATCTTATTTCTCAAACTCTCTTGTTAAATTTTTAAAATTTATATCGAAGATATTTATTCTAATGTTACTGTTCTTAAAATATTTTATTTTTCCTTCTTTCCTCTCCTCACTGGGCTATTTTCCCTGTTGGAGCCCCTGGGCTTGTAGCATCATGCTTTTCCAACTAGGGTTGTAGATAAGTAAGTAATAATAATAATGATAAATGTAAACTGAGAATGAGTAATCTAACACTATCGTTTTTCAAGTGTCCTACGCTGGAATCAACTAGTGATGAAAACTCATGAGTAAACTTATTACTCCATCAATACTGTGACGGGCCGAGAGAGGGTTGTGAACTCAAAGGCAGGATGCAATCAACTGAGTTGTTTATTAAGGAACACTCTCCTTTATATACAAAACCTCAAGGCAACAGGACATAACATGTTCGAGAGACAGACAATGTTACAGAGCAAAACCGGACATGATCATTCAGGTTCTTTTTAGTGTGAGGGAAGAGCGCAGATACAAGCATAATATATACAAAATAATTATGTACAATTGTGTGACACACGGTTGGTACATGGCTCCCCCCCTAAAAATGACATACTGTACATGTTAAATAGGGCGCCCTGATCTAGAGAGGCGAACTGTAGGCGGGTCATCTGGCAGAAGATAAGCAGGTTTTAGACGATCAATGGAGACCCAGTCTTCTTTGCCCCGAATGTTTAGTAGGAATGCTTTCGGACTTTGTCGGATCACAAAGAAAGGGCCCGTGTAAGGGGGCGTTAGTGGTGGCTTGCTAGTGTCGTTGCGCAGGAAGACGTGCGTTGCAGAGTGCAAGTCCGTTGGTATGTGATGCTTCACTGGGGGCTTGTAAGTCTGGCGGCACGGAGTAAATTTTCCCACGACGTGACGTATGCGCTGGAGATCGTCGGAGGAGGTTGTAGAAGGAAAAAATTCGGCAGGGACGACCAACGGGTCGCCATACACCATTTCAGCTGCCGAGACGTCGAGGGCGTCTTTAGGAGTGGTCCTTAGTCCCAGGAGGACCCAGGGAAGCTGAGTAAACCAGTTGCAATCCTTGCAGCGGGACATCAAAGCTGCTTTGAGGGTGCGATGAAAACGTTCAACCATTCCATTGGCAGCGGGGTTGTAGGCCGTTGTCTGATGTTGGGTGATGCCCAGGAGATTCGCTAATGACGTCCACAATTGAGAGGTGAAAGTGGTTCCCCTGTCAGAAGTAATATGCTCAGGGATACCGAATCTTGAAATCCATCCAGAGAGTAAGGCAAAAGAGAACGACAAGCACCCGTGTCTACCAAAAATCGCACGCCCGTTCCTGCATCCTGTAAAAAGAAAAGATTAGAAACATGGGAGGCCACCGCCACAAGCGATGGCCTACTTACACGTTTTTTGGCCACTGACAATCCTTGGCACATTTCTTCGCAGTTGCCCCGAATCTGAAGTGGTAGTAGCAAAACTGCGGCGGATGGGAGGTAATAAGTGGCTGTAGAAGTCGTTCGTTGGGGCGCGAGCGATTGGTGGGTGGTGGGCGGCTTTGTCGCCGCTTCGGCACATCACGGGGTAGGCGTGTATGTCTTACGGCATTCATGTCAGCTTCGGTTGACGTTGAATAGGCATCCTCGTCGTCAGGGGTGGAGGCGTTGATGGAGGTCTTGAAGTGGCTGTCCATAAGGGCGTCGGCTTTGGTCATCAAGTCCTTTATGGGTAAACTATCGACATCGGGTATGGCAGCGCGTACAGGTTCGGGTAAACGGCGTATCCAAAGGGCACGAAGTAGGTTCACCTCACGAGGAGAGCCGTCTGCGGCAGGTTGAAGGCGAGCGATACTGGTCATTTCCCTGAGGGCAAGCGAAGCCCTTTGGTCCCCCAACGGTTGTTGCGAGAGCCGAAAAGGCTTTGCTATACGGGCGGCTGGCGACGGTGAGTACTGCTGCAGAAGGTATGTTTTGAGGGCGTCATACGCTATTGGGGTGTCTCCTTGTTCACAAAGCCAGTCGGATATTTCTGGGAAGGTGTCCTCGGGTATCGCCGCGAGAACATAATCCGCTTTGGTGGTTGAGCGAGTCACGCCCCTGATACGAAAGTGGACTTCTGCGCGCTGAAACCAAGCAAACGCCTCTCCGCTGGCAAACGATGAAAGTTTGAATGGAGCGGCCGCAGCACCAACTGCCGTAGAGTCCGCCATAGTACCAACGATGAAGGGGCGAGGGGGTGGGAGCGAGTCGACTTCCTGGGTCACCAATGTGACGGGCCGAGAGAGGGTTGTGAACTCAAAGGCAGGATGCAATCAACTGAGTTGTTTATTAAGGAACACTCTCCTTTATATACAAAACCTCAAGGCAACAGGACATAACATGTTCGAGAGACAGACAATGTTACAAAGCAAAAACTGGAGACATGATCATTCAGGTTCTTTTTAGTGCGAGGGAAGAGCGCAGATACAAGCATAATATATACAAAATTATTATGTACAATTGTGTGACACACGGTTGGTACAATACCAAGAAACTAGTTTGCCAATTAACAGTTTTGATTTCCTTAATGGTATTCCTCAATAACACCGAAAACTTCGCCCGTTGAGATACTACCGCTAGAGAGTTATTGGGTCTTTTGACTGGCCACACAGTACTACATTGCATTCTTCTCTCTGGTTATGGTTCATTTTCCCTTTGCCTACACATACACTGAATAGTCTGGCGTATTCTCTATATGTTCTCCTCTGTCCTCATACACCTGACATCACAGATGACCAAACAATTCTTCACCCAAGGGGTTAACTGCAGCACTGTAATTTTTCAGTAGCCACATTCCTCTTGGTAATGGTAGAAGAAACTCTTTAACTATGGTAAGCAGCTCTTCTAGGAGAAGGACACTTCGAAATTAAACCATTGTTCTCTAGTCTTGGGTAGTGCCATAACCTCTGCACCATGGTATTCCACTGTCTTGGGTTAGAGTTCTCTTGCTTGAGGGTACACTCAGGCACACTTCTATCTGATTTCTCTTCCTCTTGTTTTGTTGAAATTTTTATAGTTTATATAGGAGATATTTATTTTAATGTTATTACTCTTCCTAAAATATTAAATTTTAATTTTTTCCTTTCCTCACTGGGCTATTTTCCCTGTTGGAGCTCCTGGGCTTATAGCATCGTGCTTTTTTCAACGAGGGTTGTAGCTTAGCAAGTAATAATAATAATAATAATAATGATAATAATAATAGTAATAATAATATCATTCATACTCATTTAGTGTCAAGTTTTAGGGTAGTAGTGGCCTATTGGAAACGTCCCCGCTTGGCGTTCTGCTGAACTTGGGTTGGAGTCCCGCTCAAGCTCGACAGTTTCTTGTAGGGTTTGGAACCTGACCATCCTAGTGAGCTAAGGAAGAAGGGTTTGAGGGAGCCTATAGGTCTATCTGCTGAGTCATCAGCAGCCATTGCCTGGCCTTCCCTGGTACTAGCTTGGATGGAGAGATGCCAAGGGCGCTTATCATATGTACATATGGTCAGTCTTTAGTGCTTTGTCACTGTCCCTTCCCTCTGCCATTCATGAGTGGCCTTTAAACCTTTATTGGTTAAGAGAAAAAAGCTCAAAATGCGTTTTGATGCTGACATTATTATTATTATTATTATTATTATTATTATCCAAGCTACAACCCTAGTTGGAAAAGAAAGATGCTAAAAGCCCAGGGGCTCCAACAGGGAAAAATAGCCCAGTGAGGAAAGGAAATAAGGAAATAAATAAATGAGCCTGACCTTAGGATTGCATGAAGCCAAACATTCATAAAATGATATATGTGGAAATCAAAATCAATGAGTTGATAGAAATAGAAGCAAATAATTTTAGTTGATATATTTATGGCGCATTCATCATCATCATCATCATTCATCATCTCCTCCTACGCCCATTGACGCAAAGGGCCTCGGTTAGATTTCGCCAGTCATCTCTATCTTGATCTTTCGATTCAATACTTCTCCATTCATCATCTCCTACTTCGTGCTTTATAGTCCTCAGCCATGTATGCCTGGGCCTTCCAACTCTTCTAGTGCCTTGTGGAGCCCAGCTGAACGTTTGGTGAACTAATCTCTCTTGGGGAGTGTCAAGAGGATGCCCATACCATCTCCATCTAACCCTCATCATGATCTCATGCCACATTACATCTGTGAAATTATGACATCCTGGGCTTCAAAAAAAAAAAAAAAAAAAAAAAAAAACAGCGAGATCAGGACTTCACAAATAATTAAAGGATACCGGAAATACATGTTGGTGAAGGATGTTAAAAATTTCCTTTTTTATCATATATATCTGCCTCACTAAAAAGAATTGACTATAGGCATTTGTTGAATGAATGCCCCACTTTTTTTTTTATCATACCCAGATTATAATAATTTCTTTTGTTAGATGTCTTCTGAAATAAAAGCTTTTTTTTATAGTTCTCTTGCTTGAGGGTATACTAGGGCACACTATTCTATCTTATTTTTCTTCCTCTTGTTAATTTGTTATATTACCCTGCTTTTCCAATTAGGGTTGTAGCTTAGCAAGTAATAATAGCACAGAAAGAAATAGATATCTGTTTTAGGCTCGAGATGAGGTTGGCAGGTTCATCCTTGCCAAGATCCTTGGACAAGATGTGTCGTACGATGCTATACTCAATTTTTTTTAATGAGGCGCATTTGAACGGACTCGCTGCGGTGCCCTTTTAGCTCGGAAAAGGTTTCCTGCTATTTGATTGGTTAGAATTATCTTGTCCAGCTAATCAGCGATCAGGAAACTTTTCCAAGCTAAAAGGGCACCCCTGCGATTCGGTGCAAATCTGCCTATCTAAAAAGAATTGACTATAGTGGCCTTTTTAAATTTATATCAGAAGCAGGTCTTCTTAATGCTATTTAACTTTTATAACATATCTACTTTTTTGGTTTTAATTGAATATTCTTTTAGTCTTTATTTATAATAAACGATACGGGTGTCGATAACCTTCGATGTCAGGCTATCAGAAAACTTTAAATCATGCATTCATTCATTCATTCATTAGCAAGTAATACAACCTCGCCTAAAACCCCCTTTAGATTGCAGTTTCGACTTAGTGTCTTGGATAATTGTCTGGTTTAGCGAAGTTACCGTGGGCGGCGTCGTGTTGAGGTTTCCTTCCGCGTCGTGTTCTCCATGACAAGGACATTTGATTACTACCACTTCAACGTTGATGACTGTTCGAGGGAATAAGCTTCCTTGTGAGGTCCAACGCAGCGTGAACAGCTGGCTTTGACTTCAGGGTATGTATATATGTATATATGTATGTATATATATATATATTTATATATATATATAAATATATATATATATATATATATGTGTGTGTGTGTATATATATTTATATATATATATATATATATATACTGTATATGTGTGTATATATATATATTTTTATATACAGTATATATATATATATATATATATTTATATATATAGATATGTATATACATATTTATATATATATATTTATATGTATATATATACATATATATATATATATATATATATGTATATATTTATATTTATATATGTGTGTATATAATCTATAAATAGATATATATGTGTGTATATATATATATATATATATATGCACACATGCAAGTATACGCGACCCGTCAGAAATAACGGCTCAATTACAATATGACATAATATGACATAATTATATATCAAGAAATTGATTTGACGTGTAATTTGCCAAAAAAAAAATCGTTTCATCATCTTTCGATGATGAAACTTCTGAAAGCACAATGGCAATTTGTCCTTTGGAATCAGACAGGAATAGATTTTTAATCACCATGGCACAGCAGATATTGCAGCAAATGCCATGATTATACCTTGTCTGCAATTCACATCTAATTATAGACCATCTTAAGCCGCCCTTGCAATCGCACGTGGTGCTTATGACATGATCAGGGTGCAGTGCAAATTACACTCAAGACGAGATGGGGAACTTGCCAGGAGTGAGTCTGTTCTTACTTAAAAATGACGACCTTAAAATTCTCCATCCAAGGCAAACCTGGGAGGGCCAAGCAATGGCTGCTGACGACTCGGTAGGTAGACCATTTTCTTATTATTATCATTAATTTTTTACCCATTCAATGCCCTAAGACCATACGACTCTACATAATGGTCAGAAGGAATACTGTGCTCGGAAAGTATGATGCACAAGATAAGTACCTGGGTAGCAATACCACCTGATTGAAAGGTGTCCTCTTCATAAGACACTTCTGGGGGTGTGGAATTTCATTGCTGTATAGCCCAATTTCTATAATGGAATGCATACCTTAGCGAATAAAGTCCAGTTAGGAAAATAGTATATTCAGAAAGCAAGGGGCAGTGACAATACCTTAGAGACTGACCATATATACATATAATCAGCGCCTAAGGCCTGTCTCCATCAACCTTAGACCAGGGAGGCCCAGGCAATGGCTGCTGAGGACTCGCCAAGTATACCTATACCTATGTATACGATTTCGTATTGTTTTTTAGTTTCTTTTCATTCTTTAGATACGAAGTTTTAGGGTGTTGGTGGCCGGTGTGGTAACGTCCCTGAGTGGTGATCGCCAGACTAGGGTTCGAGTCTGGCTAAATCTCGTTAGTTTCTTTGGTCGCTGCAACCTCACCATCCTTGTGAGGTAAGGAGGGTGTGTTTTGAGGGAGCCTATAGGTCTATCTGCTGAGTCATCAGCAGTCATTGCCTGGCCCTCCTTGGAGTGGAGAGGGGGCTTGGGCACTGATCATATGTATATATGATCAGTCTCTAGGGCATTGTCCTGCTTAATAGGGCAATGACACTGTCCTTTGCCTCTGCCATTCATGAGCGCCCTTTAAACCTTAAATATGTCTTCGTAGTGTAAAAGATTGTGAGCTAGGCCTTGCATCATTGATATATGCGATATGTAAAAAGTCTTATTTCTCATGTTAACAAAATGTAATGATTGAGAAACTCTCTCTCTCTCTCTCTCTCTCTCTCTCTCTCTCTCTCATACAATGAGATTATCAAACGAATTATGAACACGACTGAATACTTGATGTTAACAATGTATAATGATTGAGAGAAACTCTCTCTCTCTCTCTCTCTCTCTCTCTCTCTCTCTCTCTCTCTCAAACAAGGTTGTATGTCAAAGTTATTTGATAGCGTTTTAGACATATATCACTAAAGAATGTAAGAATATATTTTAGATGGACAATTATTACTTCAAGCAAAGTAATATAGTGGAATGAAAAAACTACAATTTCTGACGAAATTTTCAAATAAATTAACAAGTGGAATATCGTTAAAACCTTTGCATTACTTATAAACAAAGAAAGAATTGGATATGATGAAAAAAGCTATACATACTGAATATATATATATATATATATATATGCATATATATAGGTATATATATATTTGTATATATATATATATATATATATATGCATATATATAGGTATATATATATTTATATATATATATATATATATATATGTATATATATATATATATATATATATATTTATACATGTATATACACTGTATATATATACATATATATATCATATATATGTATATATATGTATGTATATATATATATATATATATATTTATATATATATATATGGATATATATATATATATATATATGTGTGTGTGTGTGTATATATGTGTGTATATATATATACATATATATATATATATATATATAAATATAAATATATATATATATATATATATATATATATATATATATATATATATATATATAAAGTGAAAAATTTGAAATATGCCAACAATTGAGCCAAATTTTATAAAGAAAAATAAATGGACGACCTACAAAACCTTTTCATTATTTGTAAACAAAGAAAGGAGAGCTGCAGATGATGGAAAAAAATATAGAAATAGAAATAGATATAGATATAGAAATTAAAAAGTTTGGAATATGCCAATACCAGTACGTAGGTGAAAGAATGGACCGAACTCTAGGAAAAAAAAATTGCCAAAAAAGGACGTCCTACAAAAATGGAAAATAAGTCAAAGCCAATCGACTCTTTTTTTTTTTTTCCTTTCTGACTCCAAATGGTTTGATAGGATGGAAATTACAATCGAAAGGCATTCCACATGGGTCACTGTCGTCCGGAAAAGAATTCGAATTTTTTGGCAATGCGCTTCGCCCACTGATTAGATTTTTTTGGGAAGCCATTCTGAAAACAACGCAAATACTTCGAGTGTCTTTATTTTTGGAATATCTGTCTTGAAAACTAAAGTCATTTTTACATTCCTCTATAAATTCACTCGCTGTTTTTTTTTTTTTTTTATACTAAAAACTAAAGTCACTTTACATTCTTCTATAAATTCACTCGATTTTTCTTTCCATATTCTTTTGTATCAAATTGTTTGAAATATTTGAGCATGAATGATATTTTGTAAATGCTATTGGAAATATTAAAGCAATTGTTGAGAAATTGTATGAATTAGTTCTTATCGAAATGGATATTCCTCTCATTACTTTGAAATAAATAATTAAATGTAGACTTTTCAATGGATATTTTATAAACTCAAGCTTTCCTCTACCCAGGATAAAAGAATAAGGTTGGGTCTAATGTTAGTGATATATCATTCAATTGAAATAATTTAAAAACAAAAATAAAATCATATAAAAAATGGAAATTTGATGAGATTTAACACTAAGATTCAATAAGACCAAAAAGTACGGTATATAAAATCCTTCGTCTTGTCAAGACACAAACACATTTGCTGAACCCATTATGACTTAAGAATCCTATTTTGGAGGTAAGTAAGTTTTAATTGGAGAATGTGTTCAACAATGATAGGAAATACATCCAGAATATTAATGAATAAATTGGGGATTTGAGAACAAAGGCCTCAGAAGAATATTGGGAGTTAAATAGCAGGACAGGATTAGAAATGAAACTATAAGAGAGATTACTCGAGTGCCATCTGTAGATGTGATCATGGTGAGGGGTAGGTGGAGATGGTTTGGGCATGCTTGTCGCACTCCCCAAGAGAGATAAGTTCACCAAACGTTTAACTGGGATCCACAAGACACTGGAAGAGTTAGAATACCTAGGCCTACATGGCTGAGGACGATGAAGCGTGAAGTAGGAGATAATGAATGGAGAAGTATTGACTCAAGAGCTCAAGATAGAGACGACTGGCGAAATCTAACCGAGGCCCTTTGCGTCAATAAGCTTAGAAAGAGTTGGGGATGATGAAATTCGGTAGAAAGGATGGGTAACATAAAGAATGGACTTGGGGAACGGGGATGGAAACTGCATTAAGGACCTGCTGTGGATCTAATAATTAAGTATTCAAGTATATATATATATATATATATATATATATACATACACTTCAAATAAGCCATATACATTAATACATTAAAGTCTGGATTCTCTTAACGACCTCGGCAGCAGAACCCTGGCTGAGTGGTATGGTCTATGTCACACAGGTATCCTGGACCAAGGTTCGAAACCCGGCCGGTCGGATGCTAGTCTTTGCGTGATTTCGCCTGGGGCCTCTGATCCCAAATATGAAAAACACGTTTAAATGTTCAAAATTTAATATATATATATATATATATATATATATATATATATATATAAAGTATATTCCATCAATAAACGAAAACAACAAATATTAGTAATTGATAATAGAAATATTTCACATACCATCATATTTTATATAACTAATATATGGTAGTAAACAAATCTTATAAAAATTACATTATTATCACGAAATTCATCGACGAATACAATAGATCGTGCTTTGCAAGATTCAAAATAATTCAGGAAATGTGATAGAAAAACTGAATAGCAATCATGCTCAGAGTTTTAAAACTCTTCCTGGGTATCAGATCACTAACAATATTCTCTATAAGAATTCAGGTTTTTACTGTGAAACCTTAGCTACTTCAAATTGAGACTCACTGCATTTCGGCTTCAAATATTTCCCGGAGTTTTATAACGAGAAATCGGACTATAGTTCATTTCTTTTATCGAGGCAGATTTGCACCGACACGCAGCGGTGCCCTTTTAGCTCGGAAAAGTTTCCTGATCGCTGATTGGTTAGATTCGAATTATCTTGTCCAACCAATCAGCGATGAGGAAACTTTTCCGAGCTAAAGGGCACCGCTGCAAGTCTGTGGAAATCTGCATCGCTAAAAGAAATGGACTAAAGGTGGAAAGTGAAGTCGTTCGTATACATTTAGAACTGTACATACACCGTGGAAATATAGTCTTATTAACAGAATATTATTATTATTGTTAACTGCTAAGCTACAACCCTAGTTGGATAAGCACGGTGCTCTAAGCCCAGGGGCTCGAACAGGGAAAATAGCCCAGTGAGGAAAGGAAACGAGGAATAATAAAATATTTTGAGAACAGTAACATTAAAATAAATATTTCATATATAAACTATAAATACTTTAACAAAAAAAGAGGAAGAGAAATTATGCACACACACACACACACTCTCTCTCTCTCTCTCTCTCTCTCTCTCTCTCTCTCTCTCTCTCTCTCTCTCTAAATAACATGGGAAATAACGGAACAAACTAATGAATGAAAATTCATATTTATCTTCGCTTTCATAAGTGTAATACATCCGTTTTACACTTATACAAACACATTATTGTAACGGAGGAACCTTCTTGTATGCGTACATGATGGGGGGGGGGGGGTATGTGGGCGTGATAGGATGTTTGATGGGGTTAACTGGCAGTTGATAGGTCTAACTTGTGAACAACTGGTTTAGGTTAGGTTTTCTTCCCATGGAGTCGTCTTCATTTAGAGGTTAAAAGGTGAACATGGCTAAACCTATTATTACTATTTTATTGAGAGAGAGAGAGAGAGAGAGAGAGAGAGAGAGAGAGAGAGAGAGAGAGTTTGATGCGCACGTTCGCTACGAAGGCAATCTAACGGTCAGGAAAGTACGTAGCCTACGAGGATGGGTGAACTACCCGGCTGCTAGGTGTGTGTGTGTGTGTGTGTGTGTGTGTGTGTGTGATACACAAAACATTAAACGTGATTTAAAAATTATTATTACCAAGAAAATGTCTTGGCGATTCGAAGTATATGATTGTTTAATCTTTCACCAATTGTGGAATTCGTTTTTTTTTCCATCAACAAAGAATGTTGTTCGCTGCACGGGAGCATATTTAAATACCACTATTCCAACTGGGGTTGTAACTTCGATAATAATAATAATAATAATAATAATAATAATAATAATAATAAGCAATTAATGCAAGAACAATATTTATGGTGGAGGTATTTGACTTTCGTCCGCCAGCCAATCACAGCCGCGCTAGCCAGCCACATCTCGGGTCTCCACCAATCAGCGACGGTATTATGGCGGGGACCCACAACTTGCCACAATCAGTCAGTCTATATGTCAGTGTTCTCGCCGGTAACGTTGATATTAATGTGTTCTCGTATATTTTCAATTTTTCGCCGGTTATTGCACAGGACGGTGCCTTAATACACAATAGAAACCTGTCAATAGTGATGTGCCATTGCTAAAAGAGCCTTGTTTATCTCGTGTCTACGGTGTTCATGGTGCTCCATGTCCTCGAAATAGTAAGCTGTGTTTCAAGATGGCGTGTGTTGGTGATAATTTCTGATAAACCTATGCCACGTGGTTTGCAAATGGCCTAGTACATCAATATTTATTGGTGGTGGTTACACAGTGCCAACCTATAATGCCGATAAACCTAGTGCTAGTGTGTGTTCGTTATATGAGTTGTTTCTCAAATTTTTAAACTTTTTACATGTAGGCCTATTGATGAATTTCCATTTTAATAGCCACGAACCAAGACCCCTCACAATCAGCAATTGGAAAATGGTGATTCCATATACCAGCTACTCTGTGTATAACCTGTTTTTGTAGATTGTGCTGCCGGTGGCTGTAGCATTAATGCAAGATCGTAATTAAACCAAATGCTACAATACTGACGGCTTTGCCCAACTATCATGAACTTTTGGCTAGTGGATTATCGTAACATTAGTGACCAGGAATCAAGGATATGATGTAAACAAACCGGTGAAGGATTGTGCAATATGAAAACTGCACTTGGAGCCTTTGTATATCAGCGGCCAGTTCCTCCCGCGTGGATGAAGATTTGACATTAACTAACCTAAAGTTCCTCCCCCCCCTAACCTAACCTGCAAGCCGTGTCCTTACCTACTTAACTAACGGGGGGAGGCTAACGCACCCCTGCGAACCCCCTTACACTGCCGTATTCTAAGTTAGTCATAGTAATACATACAGGTGGCCGCTGTCATACATACACCCCTTCCGCCTAATGTCAGAAGAATTTTAGCAGATATAATACGCCCAAAAGTAGTTATTACATTCGTAACCATTTTGGGGACAAAGCTTTTGTGTTTATGATGTTTCTTGGAGGAATTAACTCGTATTTATATATAGAAAGTAACGAGGGGAAGTTGATAATGTGGCTACCTGCATTTGAAAAGTGGTTGCAACGGCAAGTAGAAGAAACAGAAAGTGGTTACAACAGCAATTAGAGGAAACAGAAAGTGGTTGCAACAGCAAGTAGAAGAAAAAGAAAGTGGTTGCAACAGCAAGTAGAGGAAACAGAAAGTGGTTGCAACAGCAAGTAGAAGAAACTGAAAGTGGTTGCAACAGCAAGTAGAAGAAACAGAAAGTGGTTGCAACAGCAAGTAGAAGAAACAGTTTGGAAACTTCAACGCAAAACACCGTGAATGCTTTGCGCGGCGACAGTATAGATGCATGAATACTACGACATGAAACACAGGGCACGAATGATGTCTACTACAACAGAAAGAAAAGAGACATATATGCTGTTTGTGACGGAAGAAAAGGGCCATGAATGCTTTCTATGACGAAACGAAAGGGCCATGGATGCTGTCAATGGCGATAGGAAAAGGGCCATGTCTGCTGTTTACTACAGCAGAATAAGAGAATGAATACTTTACATAACCGGTAAAAAATAAACATTTATGGTGTTTGTGACGGCATAAAAGGGCCATGAATGCTGTTTATGATGAAAGGAAAGGGCCACGAATGCTGTCTATGACGAAAGGAAAGGGCCGCGAATGCTGTCTATGACGAAAGGAAAGGGCCACGAATGCTGTCTATTACTGCAATAGAGTAAAAGAATGAATACTGTATGTAACCGGAAAAAATTACATTTATGCTGTTTTTTGACTTCAGAAAAGGAGCATGGATGCAGTCTATGGCAAATTAAAAGGACCATGAATGCTGTCTACGACGGTAGAAAAGAGGCACGATTCTGAAGTTGGCCTTCGCCAACAGCATACCTCCCTATAGTACACCACATCTTTCTCTCACTGGATTACACAAGAAACACACTGCCCACGTTATCGATCGTTTCTGCGATGTGGTGAGTGTTACCTTAAACGTTAACGAAAAAGGAGATTTTAAACATTTTTCATAGTATCTCCTCTTTTGTTCTATGTTTTACTATTGGTAGATTTTATATCGTTCATTGTGGCATAACGAGAACAAGGAAGCTTACTATATATTATAGATATGACTTGTACCGTAGTTAATTGTTCGCTCTTCAGGCTACGAATTGTTGCCTGTAGTAGGCCTAATTGGATGCACTTCGAATTATTATTTGTAGTAGGCCTAATTGGGTATACAGTCTAGTTACGTTTTGAATTTGAGCTGCATTTGCTATATTTCCAAGTATTCAATAACAGTATAGTACATTTAGGCATTCATTTAAATGAACTGTGATTTAGTATCTTATTTAATAAAGTTGTATCATGACATCGTAGGTTTTCAAAGAAGTTTGCTGAGATTATTTTGATAAGGGGTTGAATAAGGGACTAGTTATCGACAGGTGTGTTTACTCTAACGTTTACTATAGAATTTGCATTATAAAGGCTGTATTAAAATGAAATTGGAAATATTTGTACTATTTAAAATTCCTATAAAGAAAATCGAATGTGGATTTATGCATTGACAGTTAATGCAATATCATATATATATATATATATATATATATATATATTATATATACATATATATATATATATATATATATAATCTTATGCTGTCGATAGCAATAAAAGTTTTGGTATACAATAGGATACAGAAATAACAAGGGTCATGAGTCCTGTTTTTTAAACCTCGCTTTTGGAGCTTCAAGACGTAAACATTTTTCAGTAAAATTATTCAGAATATATATACATATACAGTATATATATATATATATATATACATGCTTGTATTTTTTCATATTTATTGCATGGGGTTATAAGATGAAAATTAAATATTTTGTAACTATGGAACTTATACTTGAGCATGATGAAAACATGTATCATCGCCGTTAATACTAGGAAAGTTGATTGTAAATTTATTGTGATGAAGCTAAACTAAATACTTTATCGCTGAGTGGTGCATGGTTTGGTGATGAAGCAAGGATAAAACGGACCGGGGGAAGTATTTCTGAATAGAAAACGGAGCTGGTTTTTATATGAATAGAAAACGGAGCTGGAATTTATATGAATAGAAAACGGAGCTGGTTTTTATTTTCAAGCATAACTATATTACTGGAAAATTTAAACGTAATTGCCTTTCGATTATACCATTTAGTTTTCAACATAATTCACAGAACAAAATTAAACGTTATGAAAGTAAGGGCTTATCATTTATGAGGAAGATTCTCTCGATGTATTTAATTAATTAATGACACAATTAGCAGTACAGTATATTCTCTTGTTACCTTTCACTGTTCAGA
>NC_090739.1:131520078-131522578 GCF_036898095.1 Palaemon carinicauda
GAAATATATTAAAAACAGTAACAATATCAAAACAGATATGTCATATATAAACTATAAAAAAAACCTTATGATATCCTGTTCAACATGAAAACCTTTGCTGGAAGTTTGAACTTTTGAAGTCTCTACATACATATATAGGGATAAGTGATTGTCAGTTATACAGTATACTTAATAGGAATGTTGAAAAGTAACTTATCTCTGCTTGAAATGCATTCCCATCAAGTGCTTATTTTATCCTTTATCCAAAGTATTAATAACAAATATTTTCAATGTTCATTTCGTAATTGAAAGTTTCGTATTCCTGTTTCCAACTCTCTTCCGAAATAGGGGATTTAATTCCCTGCTGTTAACTTTACATTATTATTGTTAGTTTTATTGATATTTATGTTGGCCATGGCAGTGATACTGATTCTGACTTTACTGGTGATTGTACAGATAAGAAATTTGGTTATCTTTAAAGATAAGTTTTAATACCTGTGCGTTTTTTTATACTTTAGTTATGTTCAACATAGCCATATATAAACCATTCAGTGTCTTGAGTATATACATATTTACATACACACACACACACATATATATATATATATATATAATTTGTATATATATGTATGTATATATATATATACTCGTATATACATATATATATATATATATAAATTATATATATATATATATATATATATATAAATTATATATATATATATATATATATATATATATATATATATAAATTATATATATATATATATATATATATATATATATATATATATATATATATATATATATTATATATATATATATAAATTATATATATATGTGTATATACGTAATTTTTATATATATATGTATATATATGTAACATATATATATATATAAATTATATATATGTAATGTAATATATATTTATACTGTATATATATATATTCTCTCACACACCCTTCCAAATTCTGTCACTAGTCGGTCAAGCTTCTCTTCTGTGTCTGCTAACAGTACAGTATCATCCGCAAACAACAACTGATTTACCTCCCATTCATGATCATTCTCGCCTACCAGTTTTAATCCTCGTCCAAGCACTCGAGCATTCACCTCTCTCACCACTCCATCAACATACAAGTTAAACCGACCGACTAGTGACAGAATTTGGAAGGGTGTGTGAGAGAAGGAAGTTGAGAGTTAATGTGGGTAAGAGTAAGGTTATGAGATGTACGAGAAGGGAAGGTGGTGCAAGGTTGAATGTCATGTTGAATGGAGTTACTTGAGGAGGTGGATCAGTTTAAGTACTTGGGGTCTGTTGTTGCAGCAAATGGTGGAGTGGAAGCAGATGTACGTCAGAGAGTGAATGAAGGTTGCAAAGTGTTGGGGGCAGTTAAGGGAGTAGTAAAAAATAGAGGATTGGGCATGAATGTAAAGAGAGTTCTGTATGAGAAAGTGATTGTACCAACTGTGATGTATGGATCGGAGTTGTGGGGAATGAAAGTGATGGAAAGACAAAAATTGAATGTGTTTGAGATGAAGTGTCTGAGGAGTATGGCTGGTGTATCTCGAGTAGATAGGGTTAGGAACGAAGTGGTGAGGGTGAGAACGGGTGTAAGAAATGAGTTAGCGGCTAGAGTGGATATGAATGTGTTGAGGTGGTTTGGCCATGTTGAGAGAATGGAAAATGGCTGTCTGCTAAAGAAGGTGATGAATGCAAGAGTTAATGGGAGAAGTACAAGAGGAAGGCCAAGGTTTGGGTGGATGGATGGTGTGAAGAAAGCTCTGGGTGATAGGAGGATAGATGTGAGAGAGGCAAGAGAGCGTGCTAGAAATAGGAATGAATGGCGAGCGATTGTGACGCAGTTCCGGTAGGCCCTGCTGCTTCCTCTGGTGCTTTAGATGACCGCGGAGGTAGCAGCAGTAGGGGACTCAGCAGTATGAAGCTTCATCTGTGGTGGAAATGTGGGAGGTTGGGCTGTGGCACCCTAGCAGTACCAGCTGAACTCGGCTGAGTCCCTGGTTAGGCTGGAGGAACGTAGAGAGTAGAGGTCCCCTTTTTGTTTTGTTTCTTGTTGTTGTCGGCTACCCCCCAAAATTGGGGGAAGTGCCTTTGGTATATGTATGTATATATATATATATATATATATATATATATATATATATATATATATATGTATATATATATATATATAATGTATATATATATATATATATATATATATATATATATATATATATATATATGTGTGTGTGTGTGTATATAGGCTATACATATAGATAGATACATATTTGTGTATATAAATAGTAAATAAAAAATAGAATGCAGGCTGATTAATTAAAAGAAAACAGAAGCGAAAGTTGACAAGGAGCTTACTGGTAATCCTTCTTCATCAAGGTGGATTTTGGGCGGTCTGCTTTGGAATGAAATTCATTTGCAAGACCAGCTGGGGAAAATATGAGTTATGTCTCGCAGAGCTCCATGGAATCATAGTGGAACATATAAGACTTTAATGTCTGCTTC
>NC_090739.1:131525078-131535078 GCF_036898095.1 Palaemon carinicauda
CCGAAGTTTAAAGGTTTAAAGGCCACTCGTGAATGGCGGACTGTTGCATTGATGCCGGAGTTTAAAGGTTTAAAGGCAACTCGTGAATGGCGGACTGTTGCATTGATGCCGGAGTTTAAAGGTTTAAAGGCCACTCGTGAATGGTGGACTGTTGCATTGATGCCGGGGTTTAAAGGCCACTCGTGAATGGCGGACTGTTGCATTGATGCCGGAGTTTAAAGGTTTAAAGGCCACTCGTGAATGGCGGACTGTTGCATTGATGCCGGAGTTTAAAGGTTTAAAGGCCACTCGTGAATGGCGGACTGTTGCATTGATGCCGGAGTTTAAAGGTTTAAAGGCCACTCGTGAATGGCGGACTGTTGCATTGATGCCGGAGTTTAAAGGTTTAAAGGCCACTCGTGAATGGCGGACTGTTGCATTGATGCCGGAGTTTAAAGGTTTAAAGGCCCCTCGTGAATGGTGGACTGTTGCATTGATGCCGGGGTTTAAAGGCCACTCGTGAATGGCGGACTGTTGCATTGATGCCGGAGTTTAAAGGTTTAAAGGCCACTCGTGAATGGCGGACTGTTGCATTGATGCCGGAGTTTAAAGGTTTAAAGGCCACTCGTGAATGGCGGACTGTTGCATTGATGCCGGAGTTTAAAGGTTTAAAGGCTACTCGTGAATGGCGGACTGTTGCATTGATGCCGGAGTTTAAAGGTTTAAAGGCCACTCGTGAATGGCGGACTGTTGCATTGATGCCGGGGTTTAAAGGCCACTCGTGAATGGCGGACTGTTGCATTGATGCCGGAGTTTAAAGGTTTAAAGGCCACTCGTGAATGGCGGACTGTTGCATTGATGCCGGAGTTTAAAGGTTTAAAGGCCACTCGTGAATGGCGGACTGTTGCATTGATGCCGAAGTTTAAAGGTTTTAAAGGCCGCTCGTGAATGGTGGACTGTTGCATTGATGCCGGAGTTTAAAGGTTTAAAGGCCACTCGTGAATGGTGGACTGTTGCATTGATGCCGGGGTTTAAAGGCCACTCGTGAATGGTGGACTGTTGCATTGATGCCGGAGTTTAAAGGTTTAAAGGCCACTCGTGAATGGCGGACTGTTGCATTGATGCCGGAGTTTAAAGGTTTAAAGGCCACTCGTGAATGGTGGACTGTTGCATTGATGCCGGGGTTTAAAAGCCACTCGTGAATGGCGGACTGTTGCATTGATGCCGGAGTTTAAAGGTTTAAAGGCCACTCGTGAATGGCGGACTGTTGCATTGATGCCGGAGTTTAAAGGTTTAAAGGCCACTCGTGAATGGCGGACTGTTGCATTGATGCCGGAGTTTAAAGGTTTTAAAGGCCACTCGTGAATGGCGGACTGTTGCATTGATGCCGGAGTTTAAAGGTTTAAAGGCCACCCTTGAATGGCAGACTGTTGCATTGATGCCGGAGTTTAAAGGTTTAAAGGCCACTCGTGAATGGCGGACTATTGCATTGATGCCGGAGTTTAAAGGTTTAAAGGTCACTAGTGAATGGCAGAGGCAAGGGACAGTGACAATGCCCTATCGAGTTGGACAATGGCCTAGAGACTGACCATATATACATATGATCAGAGTCAAAGACCCCTCTCTACCCATGTTAGGACCAAGGAGGGCCAAGTAATGGCTGCTGATGAATCAGCAGATAGACCTATAGGCTACCCCCCCCCCTTCGTAGCTCACAAGGATGATAAGGTTCCAGCTACCAAAGGAACTAACGAGTTTGAGTGGGACTCGAAACCTCAAGGAAAACGCTTCGTGCGTCAATCATTTTATAGGTTCCCGAGTGGTAAAAGTAGTAATAACAGGGCAGTTCATAATTTCAATAGAAAAGCTGACTATTAGGTTCTAAATTTACCATTGTTTTTTATTGCATGAAATTTTTGTTGATTTATCTATATTAATAAAATTAGAAATTTCCTCTGCCAGACACGGTAAACGTATTGCAGATATTTCTGAACATTTGGTTATCCTTTACTCTCCCCGTCCTTTGGGTAGAGGGGAGAGGGAGTAGTCATACCTTGGTGAGATGGGGTTGCGTGTGTGCGCATATCTAGATATTTAGGGGTCATTTTTTATGGTTTACTTACACTAAGTGTATGAATAAATGTGGAAACATCCATAAAATGCGTAAATTAACATATAGACATTGGTTTTTATATGGCGCATGTAACTAGAAAAAGAAAAAAAACATATCGAAAAATCTAGAATAGGAGAAAAAAAGAATTGGTTTTTAGTTTATGAGATGTAGATAAGAAAATAATTTTACAAATGCATTTACGATCGTTAGTGTTATAGTAAACCCAACATGTTTATCAGGACCGTAAATGTTCCTCCTATTTTACCATCAGGGTTTTAATATTTTTTAAATATATTACTTGTTCATAACTTCTTACATCGTTTATTTATATCCTTATTTCCTGTCCTAGATCTGCTTTTCTCCCTTTTGGAGCCCTTGGGATTATAGCATCTTGCTTTTCTAACTAGGGATGTAGCTTAGCTAATAATGATAATAATGATAATAATAATTATAATAATGATGATATAGCCAGAATTATAAATCCTCCTCTCTCTCTCTCTCTCTCTCTCTCTCTCTCTCTCTCTCTCTCTCTCTCTCTCTCTCTCTCTCTCTCTCTCTCTCTCTCTCTCTCTCTCTCTCTCTCTCTCTCTCTCTCTCTCTCTTTTCACATTCACATAATATTTGAATAGTTTCTATACCATGTTTTTCTTATTAAATCTCCATTAAGATTTATATAACCCAACTTATTTCCAAAACGACTCGACAAATCCCCTTAATACCAAGGTTTTTCTTTTCCCTCTCTATATATGGACATATTATCTTTTGGAATGACGCAATTCTATCAGAAAATAAGTGGAAAACACCATTTGAAACAGCTTTTATAAAATGGACATATTTCATTTGTAGCATGGGCGCTAGAAACATATATTTCTTCATTTTGATATAAATATATCTAGTATTCTGTTTCTTGGCAATATATTTACCGTGGTCACTCCATTTCTATTTTCACTTTTCCTGCTTTCAAAACTGTGGTTTATAAAAGAGATACATCCGTTTGTTTATACTGCACAATAGAATAAAAAAAAAAAACAGGTAACGAAATCGAATTTATTTATTTTTAACTTGACGAAAACAACGAGGTTCACTTTGTCATTTTAATCCTCACGTTGTTCAAAAATCCAGCGTATCTATAAAAAAGGTTTTGCTTTTAGTACACTATGATATATATATATATATATATATATATATATATATATATATATATATATATATATATATATATATATATATATATATATATATACAGTATATATATATATACACACAGTATATATATATATATATATATATATATATATATATATATATATATTTTATTAAATAGTAAGCTACAACCTAGTTAGAAAAGCAGGATGCTATTAGCCTAGGGAAAATAGCCCAGTGAGGAAAGGAAATAAAGATAAATAAAATATTTTTATTATAGTAACATTAAAATAAATATTTCCTATAAAAATTTTAACAAAACAAGAGGAAGAGAAACTAGATAGAAGTGTGCCCGAGTGTACCCTCAAGGAAGAGAACTCTAACCCAAGGCAGTGGAAGATCATGGTACAGAGGTTATGGCACTACGCAAGACTAGACAACAATGGTTTGATTTTGGAGTGTCCTTCTCCTAGAAGAGTTACTTACCATAGCTAATGAGTCTCTTCTACCCTCCCCAGTACCTAACTACAGCAAAGCATTTTTGGCAATATGTTTGCGGGTTGCAATGGCGCTGAGCGTGACAGATATGTATATGTATATATATATATATATATATATATATATATATATATATATATATATATATATATATATATATATATATAACATAAATATAAATATATATGTGTGTGTGTAAAAATATTTTTTTAATTTGAGTTCATGTGTATATTATTATTATTTAAGCCACTGTAGTATACGTTCATTACTCTATATTGATTCTGCATAGTGACTTCTCTGTATGACCTGTATACATGTAATTATTATTATTATTATTATTATTATTATTATTATTATTACTATCCAAGCTACAACCCTAGTTGGAAAAGCAAGATGCTATAAGCCCAGGGGCTCCAACAGGGAAAAATAGCCCAGTGAGGAAAGGAAATAAGGAAATAAATAAATGAAGAGAACAAATTAACAATAAATCATTCTAAAAACAGTAACAACGTCAAAACAGACATGTCATATATAAACTATTAACAACATCAAAAACAAATATGTCATAAATAAACTATAAAAAACTCATGTCCGCCTGGTCAACAAAAAAGCATTAGCTCCAACTTTGAACTTTTGAAGTTCTACTGATTCAACCACCCGATTAGGAAGATCATTCCACATCTTGGTAACAGCTGAAATAAAACTTCTAGAGTACTGCGTAGTATTGAGCCTCGTGATGGAGAAGGCCTGGCTATTAGAATTAACTGCCTGCCTAGTATCACGAACAGGATAGAATTGTCCAGGGAGATCTGAATGTAAAGGATGGTCAGAGTTATGAAAAATCTTATGCAACATGCATAATGAACTAATTGAACGACGGTGCCAGAGATTAATATCTAGATCAGGAATAAGAAATTTAATAGATCGTAAGTTTCTGTCCAACAAATTAAGATGAGAATCAGCAGCTGAAGACCAGACAGGAGAACAATACTCAAAACAAGGTAGAATGAAAGAATTAAAACACTTCTTCAGAATAGATTGATCACCGAAAATCTTGAAAGACTTTCTCAATAAGCCTATTTTTTGTGCAACTGAAGAAGACACAGACCTTATATGTTTCTCAAAAGTAAATTTACTGTCGAGAATCACACCTAAAATTTTGAAAGAGTCATACATATTTAAAGAAACATTATCAATACTGAGATCCGGATGTTGAGGAGCCACCGTCCTTGACCTACTTACAATCATACTTTGAGTTTTGTTAGGATTCAACTTCATACCCCATAATTTGCACCATGCACTAATTCTAGCTAAATCTCTATTAAGGGATTCACCAACCCTAGATCTACATTCAGGGGATGGTATTGATGCAAAGAGAGTAGCATCATCTGCATATGCAACAAGCTTGTTTTCTAGGCCAAACCACATGTCATGTGTATATAGTATGAAAAGTAATGGGCCAAGAACACTACCCTGTGGAACACCGGATATCACATTCCTATAATCACTATGGTGCCCATCAACAACAACTCTTTGAGATCTATTACTTAAAAAATCAATAATAATGCTAAGAAACGACCCACCCACTCCCAACTGTTTCAGTTTGAAAACAAGGGCCTCATGATTAACACGGTCAAAGGCAGCACTAAAATCAAGGCCAATCATACGAACTTCTCGACCAAAATCAAGGGATTTCTGTACAGCATTGGAGATTGTAAGAAGGGCATCACATGCTCCAAGGCCTTTACGAAAACCAAATTGCAAACTAGGGAGTAGATGATTACCTTCAGCAAACCTATTAAGACGTTTTGCCAGAAGACGTTCAAAAACTTTAGATAATATGGGAGTTATGGAAATTGGGCGGTAATCAGTGGGACTTGAGCTACCACAAACACATTTACATAGAGGAGTAACATTACCAATTCTCCAACTAGTGCTAAAAGCTCCTCTTCTTGCTAACTTGCGCAAAATAACAGATAACTTTGGAGCTAAGAAATCTGCTGTCTTTATAAAAAACAAAGGAAAAATACCATTTGGGTCTACACCTCCATAAGCATCAAGGTCCATCAACAGAGCTTTAATCTCACGAGATCGAAAAGCTAAACTAGTTAGTTTAGCCTCAGGAAAACAGGAATGAGGAAGTTCAAGTTTTTCATTACTCTGTTTACTGTCAAAAACATCAGCCAAAAGGGTTGCCTTTTCCTTTGGACAGTGAGTGACTAAGCCATCTGGTTTAAGTAAAGGAGGAACTGTTGCATCTACACCAAAGAGTGCAGATTTAAGGGTAGACCACCATTTATGTTCCTGAGTTGTACCAGAAAGTGTTTCTTTTATGGTTAAATTGTACTCCTTTTCAGTTGAGGCATAAACTCTCTGAGCAAAAGCTCGAAGCTGAGTATAGTTGTTCCAGGTCAAATTTGATCTGTTACCCTTCCAAAGATGATAGGCCTCTTGTTTCTCCAAATAAGCACGTCTACAATCATCATTGAACAACGGTTTGTCCTTCACTCGGTACCTTAGCACACGAGAAGGGATACGCCTATCAATTATGTTGACTAGATTCTCATTCAAAGGGACAACAGGATCTACACTATTATATAATTGTGACCAATTCAAGCACAAAAGATCATGTAAAATCCCATTCCAGTCTGCTTGGGATTTCATATAAATTTTACAAGAATATGATATATCAGGGACAGGCTTCTCAGTCTTCACTAATAATGAAATCAAGGCATGATCAGATGTCCCGACTGGAGAACCAACCTTACTAGTTATAACGCCAGGGGAGTCAGTGTATACGAGGTCCAAGCAATTACCAGACCTGTGAGTAGCTTCATTTATGATTTGCTCACAGCCTGATTCAGAGGCAAAGTCTAAAGCTCTTAAGCCATGGCGATCGGTAGGAGAGATAGAACTTAACCACTCCCTATGGTGAGCATTAAAATCACCAACAAAGACAAAAGAAGCCTTTTCTAGCTAGATATTCAAGCGATGCAATTTTTTCTCCTTCAAACAGTGATTCTGTTAAACCATGATGTATATACAGTTAAGTAATAAGTAAAATAAATATTCCCAAGAAAACTGGTAGTAGAAATGGAAAAGAAGCTAAAACCATAAGTCATAGAATTAAGAAATGGAATATCTGCATATTTGTTTTTAAGGAATAAGGCGGTGAAAGAAATCCTGTGAATTCATTCAGTTTTGCGGCCTCGAAGCTGTTGATTAATGATCTATGATGAAAGGATCCTCACGCGGAATTTAATCCCAAAATCTCTTGAGTTATGCGTGTCGAATCAAAGCCCAAAATGTGTGGTGTTGGTTCTGCCAATTTTCATACTCTCTCTCTCTCTCTCTCTCTCTCTCTCTCTCTCTCTCTCTCTCTCCTCTCTCTCTCTCTCTCTCTCTCTCTCTCTCTATGGTTGTAATAATTATCGTTGGTTCTGCCATCTCTCTCTCTCTCTCTCTCTCTCTCTCTCTCTCTCTCTCTCTCTCTCTCTCTCTCTCTCTCTCGTTTGAAGTAAGAAAAATATAATTCTGTTTGTTTAATGAGAAATACTTTTTTTCTTATCAGATTTGTATATGAATAAAAAAAAATTATGAATAATGTATAGTTTATTGTATAGCAAATTTTACCGTCCATTGCCAAAAATATTATGGGATTTTTTTTTTTTTTTTTTTTTTTTTTTTTTTTGTTAGAGGATATCACCACAACTCCTAAGAAGCAATAGGAGAGTAATAAGAGGGTAATGTTGCCTATTTGTTAAATATTTTATGTGGGAGAGAGAGAGAGAAAGGTTGACTATTTGTTAAATGTTTTATGTGAGAGAGAGAGAGAGAGAGAGAGAGAGAGAGGAGAGAGAGAGAGAGAGAGAGAGAGAGAGTGAGAGAGAGGAGAGAGAGAGAGAGAGAGAGAGAGCCTTTCTGTCTATCAAGAGAATGAGAAAATATGGTATTTTTGAAAGTTAAATGTAGGATGAAACCTCAGGAATGACGGCTACCAATTAAAACTTTGGTCCAACTCTGCCAACCTGTATGTTTTCACTCCACGGGCGAAATTCACTTTTATTTCTTCCTTTAGTTTCGTCTCGTTTGTTCGGTTGTATTTGTTCTCATGGCATTTAAAGGTTTAAAGGCCGCTCATGAATGGCAGAGGCAAGGGGACAGCGACTTTACCCCCCATCCACAGGGCAATGCCGTAGAGACTGACCATGTATACATATGATCAGCGCCCAAGCTAGGACCAAGGAGGGCCAGGCAAAGGCTGCTGATGACTCAGCAGATAGGCTGCCCCCCAAACCACCCCCCTTCTTAGCTCACAGGAATGGTAAGTATGCAGCGACCCAAGGAACTAACGAGTTTGAGCGGGATTTGAACTCCAGTCTGGAATTTACTATAGTGAAATTTTTTGAGCCAAGCAGATTTGCACCTACTCACAGCTGTGCCCTTTTAGCTCGGAAAAGTTTCCTGATCGCTGATTGGTAAGAATTATCTTGTTCAACCAATCATCGATCAGGAAACTTTTCCGAGCTAAAAGGGCACCGCTGCGAGCGAGTCGGTGCAAATCGGCCTCGCTCAAAAAAATTGACTATAGTCAAGGACGTTACCACATTGGCCACATGTTACAAATTAATTAATAGAGATGTCTCTGAAGGATATTATGAGAAATCTAAAGGCAGGAATGCGAAAAATTTATTACAGCAATTAAAAGTTGACGCAATTGTCATTTTGGATCAACTACACGTGTCTCAATTGTTTACGAGAGAGAGAGAGAGAGAGAGAGAGAGAGAGAGAGAGAGAGAGATAGAGAGAGAAAGAGAGATTCTAAAAGCCGTGCCCGAAAGAAAGCAATAACATTTTGCTTTTCAATAATATATCTCGTTCGAGGTATTTCAAAGGGGATACGTGTAAAAGCTTAATTCATTTCGGACAAGTGTTTGGACTTTGAAATCAATTGGGCGAGAAGCAATCAACGAAGTTGTTTCAAGGAAAAATAACAACTCGTTTAGATGGCACGTGGAACAGGACTGATTTTGTTCCCCAAAATCTTGCAAGAAGATAAATCAATTTGTAACATTGTGCAGTTTCCAATAATTGATCCCATAACCAGGCGGGGGTTTGTGTCCCGCTCAAACTCGTTAGTTTCTTTGGTCACTGCAACCTCACCATCCTTTTAAGCCAAGGATGGGTGTTTGGGGGAGCCTATCGGGGGATTTGGTGGGTCATCAACAGCCATTGCCTGGTCCTCCTTGGTCCCAGCTTGGGTGGAGAGGCGTCTTGGGCGCTGATCATATGTATATATAGTCATTCTCTAGGGCATTGTCCTGCTCGATAGGGCAATATGACTGTCCTTTGCCGCTGCCATTCATGAGCGGCCTTTAGGCCGCAGAACCTGGTAATAAAATTTTAGCATAAGTCGTTCCCTACAATTCACACAGTGCCCATCAATATTGCGTTGACCCCTGTGACACATTGTGTGATTCACTCCCATCTTGCTTAACTTACTTCTGGTTCCTTGTTATTGAATCGCTTCCTCTCCAATACATCTTCCACACTACCTATCCAAACCCCTTTCTAGGCCTCCTTCCATCTTTTCCTTTCACCTCCCAGTATTTTTAAGATATTCTTCTTACTATACTCAATTTTTTTTTTAATGAGGCTCATTTGCACTGACTCGCAGCGGTGTCCTTTTAGCTCGGAAAAGTCTCCTGCTATCTGATTGATTAGAATTATCTTGTCCAACCAATCAGCGATCAGGAAACTTTTCCGAGCCAAAAGGGCACCCCTGCCAGTCGGTGCAAATATGCCTCACTAAAAAGAATTGCCTAGTATTGTGTCTGGTATTTTCTCCACATGAAGTCCCCACAGTTCTCCCTACTGCCCCAATAAAGGCTTTAATCAAGCATGCATTCCATGTACTGATTTTCCCCTCGATACAGAAGCTTCTCACATAACTTCCATAAGTAGCTTTGTCTAAACTCTCGTTACTCTTTTATGACACATTCTGTCGCCTGTGTTGCTTGCTCAATACAAGAAATTCCTTCTCCTCTCATTATTATTATTATTATTATTATTATTATTATTATTATTATTATTATAATCATCATTATTATTATTATTATCCTGTATTATTATTGTTATTATTATTATCTTTGTCTTTTATTACTTTTTTATTTTTATTTCAATTTTTATTGTTAGTATTATTATTATTGCTATTATTTTTCTCATTTTTTTTATTACTTTTGTACTTTTATTTTATTATTTCTATTT
>NC_090739.1:131537578-131565078 GCF_036898095.1 Palaemon carinicauda
CTTACCATAGCTAAAGTATCTTTAGAAATAAATATATATGCAGATTATCAATAGTAATGAGTATATAATGGCATGTTTATAGTTTTTATGTGAAGGATATAATTAATGGTGTTACTGTTCTTGAAATATTTCATTATATATGTTTATTCTTCTCTTATAGTTTATTTATTTTCTTGTTACCTTTCCTCACTGGGCTACTTTTTCCCTGATGGAGCCTTTGGACTTGGAGCATCTTGCTTTTCCAACTAGGGTTATAGCTTCGCTTGTAATAATGATAATAATAATAATAACAATAATAATAATAACAACAACACACTTGGGCACACTATTCTATCTTATTTTCTTCCTCTTATTTAGTTGAAGTTTTTATTGTTTATATATGAAATGTGTATTTTGATGTTAGTGTTCTTAAAATATTTGATTTTAATTGTTAATTCTCTTATTTCCTTGTTTCATTTTCTCACTGGACTATTTTCCCTGTTGGAGCCTCTGGGCTTATAGCATCCTGCTTTTCCAACTAGGGTTGTAGTTTAGTAAGTAAGTAAGTAAGTAATAATAATAATAATAATAATAATAATAATAATAATAATAATGATAAATTTCACATTTTCCGATTAAGTTGCAATTCACAACTTCCTTTCATTTTGTTATTCACTGCATTCCCCTCTTTCGTCCCCTTTGTATTATGGTTTCCTTTCTTTCCCTCAAATCAAGCGGAAATCATTTCAAATTGTTTCCTTGAGACTGACTGGCACTGCGTCTCCATCACCACCTGTCTCCCATTTGTTTCCCCTTTCACCTCTGTCATTACCAGGGGAAACGAGATAGAGTTTTGGGGAAAACGTATTCATTTGAAATGGATTTCAGTGTATAAAACGGTTGGATTTGTTAGCACCATTCTTTCTTTAAGTTTGATGAAAGATATTCATGTATTTCTTTCGAAATAGGAGGATAATGTTTGTAGTTGAAATCTTAATAATATATCTTTGCCTCTTATATAATACGCACGGAAGTTTTAAAGCGTTAATATTGCATTGAAAATCAAGTCTTTAATAACGCATTACACGGATATTTTACCGTAACCTTTTACAGATGCGTTATTTACCCTTTTTCATTACAACTAGTCTCTTTTTTTTTTTTAAGTGAGGCAGATTTGCACCGGCTCTCGCACGGATGGCCTTTTAGCTCGGAAAAGTTTCATAATAGCTGATTGGTCGGAAGTATTTTTGTCCGAATACTTCAGATCAACCAGCTATCAGGAAACTTTTCCGAGCTAAAAGGGCACCCCTGCGAGTCAGTGAAAATCTGCCTCACTAAAATAAAAGACTAGTTGTAATGAAAAAGGGTTCATAACGCATCAGAAAAAGGTTACGATAAAGTATCCGTGTAATGCGTTATTAAAGATTTGATTTTCAATGCAATATAAATGCTTCAAAATTTCCGTGTGTATTATATGAAAAGGGAAGGTATATTTTGAATATTAGATATACCGATATAGGCCTATTATTGGTATTTCAACTACAAGTAGGGAAATATCTAATGGGGCATAGTCAGCCGTACAATATCTGTTTAATAAGTTATCAGAATGTGGTTTTCAATGCAATGTAAATGCTTCATATATCACCTGTTAAATGATAGCGGAAAGTATATTTGAAATATTAGACGGCCATTAATATAATTTTGACTATAATTAAGGAACTCTAATTAACTCTAATTAGCCAAGACCAGTAGTGATGAGTAAGAGACAGAGCAACAGAGTTGTAGTGGCCTATGTGGTAACGTCCCCCCTGGCTGGTGAGCAACAGACTAGGGATCGAGTCCCACTCAAACTCGTTATCTCCTTTGCTCGCTATAACCTCACCAACCTTGTGAGGTAAGGATAGGAGTTTTGATGGAGCCTATAGGTCTATCTGCTGAGTCATCAGCAGCCATTGCCTGGCACTCTTTTGGTCCTAACTTGGGTGGAGAGGGGCCTTGGGCGCTGATCATATGTATATATTGTCAGTCTCTAGGGCATTGTCCTGCTTGATATGGCAATGTCATTGTCCCTTGCCTTTTGCCATTCATGATCAGTCTTTAAACCTTTAAAAATGAACCGGAAAACATTCAAGGTCAGAAGTATTGGTTGACTGGTTAAGGGGAATCTGGTGTCGTGACTGGTAGGAGCACTGGAGCATTCTAGGGCAGAGGAACTACAGGCAGAGGAAATGGTTTGAAAAATTGTTTATGAAGATTAAAAACTGCAAAACTGTTGGTTCTTTACATACAGTATATGCCAAACGATGAAGATTGCGTTCACTAATCACCAAAGAGCATAATGTTACTCATCCTTTACATTCAAATCTTCCTGGACAATTCCATCCTGTTCGTAATACTAGGCAGGCAGTTAATTCTAATAGCCAGGCCTTCTCCATCATGAGGCTCAATACTACACAGTATTCTAGAAGTTTTATTCCAGCTGTGACCAAGTTGTGGAATGATCTTCCGAATCGGGTGGTTGAATCAGTAGAACTTCAAAAGTTCAAAGTTGCAGCAAATGTTTTTATATAAGTTAAACAGGCTGACATAAGTCTTTTTATAGTTTATGTATGACATATCTGTTTTGACGTTGTTACTGCTTTTTAGAATGATTTATTGTTAATTTGTTCTCATCATTTATTTATTTCCTTATTTCCTTTCCTCACTGGGCCATTTTTCCCTATTGGAGCCCTTGGGCTTATAACATCTTGCTATTCCAACTAGGGTTGTAGCTTGGCTTGTAATAATAATGATAATACTATTTATTCCTTAAGAAAGTATGGCGTGACAGGACTTTATTAGTTTCAAAGAAAAGCTAGTGCACAACAGTTGGTCGTAATTATTATTACTACTACTACTACTACTACTACTACTACTACTACTACTACTACTACTACTACTACTACTACTTCTAGCTAAGCTACAACCCTGGTTGGAAAAGCAAGATGTTATAAGCCCAAGGTTTCCAACGAGAGAAAAATAGCCCAGTGGGGAAAGGAAATGAGGAAATAAATAAACGATATTAGAAATAATGCATGATTCAAATATCTTAAAAACAGTAACAGCATCAAAAGATATTTCATATATAAACTATAAAAGACACTTCTGTCAGCCTATTCAACTTAAAAACATTTCGAAATGGCATATATGACAACTCCGATGGCTGAAGTTCTGTACCCAGTTACTAATCGTAATTAAGTAATTAAGGTTCAACCATTAACTCCATTGAAGTAACGATAACGTTGACTGCTAATAAAAAATAAAAAATAAGATAAAAATTCCTTAACCAGTAGTATTTTTAGAGGCAGCGTGCAATAAATACATGAAACTTTTTTTCTTCTAAAACAATTAGTTAGTATTTGATAAGAATACGCAAACAGGCATTGGTATAAAGCCTTGGTAGATGGAAATATTCTACCGAATCTCGTTAGTCCATTAGAACCTATTGCTGTAGCTGCAAGGTAAGAGAAAAACTTAAAATATTTCTTATCAGTAATCTGTTTTCCCGTACAAATACAGCTGTGACGTACTGTACAATCTAACCTATGTGATAAAGAGCTAGTTTCTAGCTATATATATATATATATATATATATATGTATAGGCATGTATATGTATACATATACTGTATATGTATATATATATATATACTGTATATGTATACATATACATGCCTATACATATATATGTATAGGCATGTATATGTATACATATACTGTATATATATATATATATATATATATATATATATATATATGTATACATATATATATAATATATATATGTATATATATATATATATATATTATATATATATATATATATATACCGGTTACGCTGAGCTCTCCCTGTCCTCCGGGTAAGGGGAGAAGAGTAGTCATACCCCAGTAAGAGGTGTGTGTGTGTACGTGTTTGTGCATGTCTACCTTAATATTTAGCTGTCATTGTTGACGGGTCGTGTACACTAGTATTAGTACAACAGTATCGCTACCAAAGTCGCTCTTTAGATAATTTGATAATTACGGGTCTTTTAGAAACAGTATGAAATTAGCCACTGCCGTCTAACAAACTATGATTTATATAGTATATAATTTATATATATATATATATATATATATATATATACAACAACTACAATAAATACAGCTGCTTCTAGTCCACTGCAGGATAAAGGCCTCAGACATGTCCTTATTAATGTCTGGAGTTTGGCCAGCCAGTTTTCATCATCACTCTGGCCAGTTCAGTTTGGTGATAGTGGGAGACACTTGTTTGATCGTTTGCAGCAAACCAACCTAGTATTGGTAGGCCTGACTAGTACAGCTTTTATAATCGTGGCGATACACAAATCATTTCAGCACTTTAGGGTATCTCCACTCAAAAAGGGATAATTATATATATATATATATATATATATATAAACCTGTATATGTATGTATATATATATATATATATATACATATATATATATGCTTGTATATGTATGTATATGTATGTATGTATATATATATGTGTTTGTATACATAATTATGTTTATATATATATATATATATATATATGTATATATATATATATGTATGTGTGTATACAAAATTAAGTATGTATGCATATTATATATATATATATATGTATATATATATATATATATGCACAGTAGATAGATAGATTCCCTTTCAGTGAAAATCCATCAATGGTTGATGAGAAGCGATTACTCTCGCTCGCTTTCCACTTCATCAGCCAATCCTTTTAAAACTTTTGCCAGAGCCCCCCTTTCATGAATTAAAATGGGAATAAGTATTACCAAGTTCGACTTTGTAATGATGGTTTTTTCTAATGTAGAGAGAGAGAGAGAGAGAGAGAGAGAGAGAGAGAGAGAGAGAGAGAGAGAGATATCTGGTGTCCCAAGATTAAACGTTATTGACAAGGGATAATATTGTTATTCATTAATTTAGAGGCATCGTGGGATTTACCATACACATTTACTCTTAAATTAGTAACATTGCGCAAACCCTTACAATATATAAATGATATTGAAAGATGGAATTCATAAAATCTCTCTCTCTCTCTCTCTCTCTCTCCAACATACATAAACAGAATACTGTACACACACATATGTGTGTGTGTGTGTTTGTGTGTACTTATGCTGTGTATATATAATGAGAGAGAGAGAGAGAGAGAGAGAGAGAGAGAGAGAGAGAGAGAGAGATAGTTCATTTCATGTTAAAATATTAGTGACATTACACATGAAATGGCAAAGTTTATTCACCGCCCTACCAATGTTTCATTTGACAACAATTATTATTTTATCAGAAACATTTGCCATTGCCAATACATCATATTGTGCCTCTCAAAATTTATAAATTAGAATTCATCATTATTTTGTATTTCGTTTATTTTGTCTTTCATTAATTTTTCAATCGATCACCTCATTCTTTAGTCATACGTTACTCTCGATTTTTAAGTTAATCATGGCCTAAATGTTGAATAACAGACTGTCACCAGAAACAGACAGTGTGCAAATAAATAAGTACACAGAGCGAAGTTCCCGTTCACATGTGATATTTACATGAAATGCTAAGTGAACCAGTGAATATGTATCAAGAGATGATATTTACATAAAATACAAAGTGAACCAGTGAATATGTATGAAGAGAAAGAAATGTCAGGAAGAATGATAAAAATTTAACCAGTGATCAATATTACGAGGCATACACTGAAGAATGATAAAAATTTAACCACTGATCAATATTACGAGGGCATACACTGTATCGACAGAAGTTGTCTGCAGTGTGGCGGTATGTTAAATAAAATTCAAAATTTCCAACTTGCAACCAATGTTATGTTGAACAGGCCTGACATAAGCCTCTTTATAGTTTATGCATGAAGTATCCTACTTTGATGTTGTTACTATTCTTTACGTGTTTTATTTTAGTTGTTCATTACTTCTCTTGTACGTTTGTTAATTTCCTTTCCTAGCTGGGCTACTTTTTTCTTGTTGGAGCCCTTGGGCTTATAGCATCCCCCTTTTTTCTAGTGCCATAGCCCTCCTGTACTCATGGTCTTCCCACTGTTTTTGTGTTAGAGTTCCCTTGCTTAAGGGTACACTCGCGGCCACACTATTCTATCTGATTTCTCTTTCCTCTTATTTTGTTAAAGTTTTTATAGTATATAGGCCATAAGGAAATATTTATTTTAATGTTGTCACTCTTCTTAAAATATTTTATTTTTCCTTGTTTCCTTCCCTCACTGGGCTATTTTCCTGTTGGCGGGCCCCCTGGGCTTATAGCATTCTGCTTTTCCAACTAGGGTTGTAGCTTAGCAAATAATAATAATAATAATACATAATAATAATAATAATAATAATAATCAATAATAATAATAAGGTTGTAGATTAGCTAATAGTAGTATGTCACTGACGTTTTCTTTCCAATTTGAGTAAAATAATAATTCAGATTTGAGTTATTCAAGAATCAGAATCTAACCATATTTTTCGATGATATGATATATTATAAATGAAATATGGATTAAGACTAAGGCGTCCTATGGCGGGAAGATTGGAAGGACGGAGTATTTAACCCCATTGTTACCCGCACAGGCATCATCTTGTGGTTCATTGGGAAGACATTATTACTGTATAAATTACCAAGTTCTGATTGTACTGGCCTTCCAAAGAGGCTGAAAAGGGGATGTTAATGGCCGCTTATAAATAGAAAATTATTTTGTACCATATTAGAATACTTACGTATATGTATGCCTTTTTATTCAATCATTGTTACACGCGATCCGTCAAAATAAAGGCTAAATATTTAGATAGATAAGCAACATCACCCCCCTTCCTACCAGGGCAATGACTACTTCCTCTCCCCCCCCCTCCACCCCCTACCAATGTGGTCGGGAGAGCTGAGCGTGACCGTACGTGTGTATATATAATATATAGTATATGATGTGTGTGTGTGTGTGTGTGTGTGTATTCAGGCCCTTGCTCTTTAGTATATAATGAAAACTAGTAACTAGTAATGTCAAAGCAGCTTTCAGATACAGAATATTATATATATATACTATATATATATATTTATATATATATTATATGTATACTAGTATATACTGTATAGTATATATATATACTATATATATACATAGTATATAGTATATATATATGTATATATATATACTTGTAGTATAGTATACTATACTATATATATATACATATATATACTATATATATGATGTATATATACTGTGATATTATATAATATATATATATACTATACACATAATATATACACGCATATATATATACACGCATATATATACATATATATAATATATATATGTATATATATATATATGTATATATATACTAATATATATATATATGTATATATATACATATATAATTACTGTATATATCTATAGTATACATGTGTATATATATATAATTAAATAAAAATCCAGGCACTTTGCTTCTTATTATATAGAGGAAAATTGTAAAAAGTAAAGTTAAAGCAGCTTTATATATATATATATATATATATATGTATATATATACATATATATACTGTATATATCTATATATACATGTGTATATATATAATTAAATAAAAATCCAGGCACTTGCTTCTTATTATATAGAGGAAAATTGTAAAAAGTAAAGTTAAAGCAGCTTTCCGATACAGAATCTCTTCTCCAGATGTTGTGAAGTGTGATCATTTGCCAAATGATTTATTTCTTGAATGCGTGTGGTAAGTTTAGAGTTTGAAAATACGTAGAAACTTCGTCCTGGTTTTTGCATGTTGAGAACAATATCATAACTTACGTTTTATTTGAAAGATGATTCGTGGACTCTGTATTCATGGGAAAAAGATTGATAAATTACATATGATATAAAAGTAAACAAATTGTCTATAAATTACGAAACTAGTGAAATACCAAAAATATTCTTATTTCTTGATGCTAGAACTACCCAAACCTTTGGTTTAAATAAAGAGCAATTGGTCTCTCTCTCTCTCTCTCTCTCTCTCTCTCTCTCTCTCTCTCTCTCCAGCTTACGTACAGTCAAAATGCAATGAATGATCAAGATGTAAATACTTTATTGCGTTTATGCCTGTAAGATTCACACTTATATTATTATTATTATTATTATTATTATTATTATTATTAACAAATGCTATTCTACACCCTAGTTGGAAAAGCAGGATGCTATAAGCCCTGGGACCCCAACGGGGAAAATAGCCCAGTGAGGAAAGAAAACAAGGAAAAATAAAACATTTTAAGGATAGTAACAACATTGAAGTAAATATTTCCTATATAAACTATAATAACTTTAACAAAATAAGAGGAAGAGAAACTAGATAGAACACTGTGCCCGAGTGTACCCTCAAGCAAGAGAACTCTAACCCAAGACAGTTTTTGCGTTTGGAATCTGAGCCCGAACTAGAAAATCTTACCATTATAAAAATGGAATGTGTGTGTTAATCATAATTTTATCCTGCATGAAATGATGATAGTCTACTGGTAATGACCTCCTATAGTTAGGCTTGATGTCTCCAATCCTTGCGCACCTAATCTCCCAACTTTCCTTGGATGGAAGCTCCTTGTCTTGGCTTAGAGTGTAGTGAGTGTGATACTTTTTAAGCATACTTGTTTTTAGCAATTGTTAAGTTTTTTATAGAGATATTTATATTTTGGTAGAAAAGTCTTCCGGACATTTTACCAGACTTGGAAAATTTCTTTTTATGATTTTAACTTTTGAATTTTTTTAAAAAAAGAAACATAGGTTTTATAAATCAGATTTAAATGTCTATTTACCACAGACTTTTATATAAAAATTACACTTTTATCCTATAATTTCTATATTTTTTTTTGAATTTTATTACCTTTTATCTAAATATGTTTATCTTATATTTTCGGTTGGTTAATCAATAATAATAACAATGATATTAATAATAATAATAATAATAATAATAATAATAATAATAGTAATAATAATAATAATAGTAATAATAATAATGATGATAATAATAATAATGATAATAATAATAATAATAATAATAATAATAGTGATGATAACAACAACAACAACAACAACAACATAGCTAAAAGGGAGTATAACATTCATTGTTCCTCTCCCGGCGCTCTGTAGGCATTACTTTTTACTGACTTTAAGGTCTGTTTTTCTGGTCCTGTACAGTAGGGGAACTCCACTCGACAAGACCTCCACAGTCATTTTATCATGTTCGTTCGAAAGCGTTCAACATTTCACACTTCGTATTGCTTGTTTATTGTTAGATCGTCACTATCGAAGCACTCACAAAACAAGAAATTCTTTAGTTTCCTCTTGAAAGCCTCAATATCTTCAATCTTTCAGATGTCCCTGGGCCGCATATTTAAAGGCTCTAGAGCAGTGGTTCCCAACCTGGGGGAAATTTTCCCCTGGGGGGAAATTTGAAGCTACCAGGGGGGAAATAATTACACTACCTACTAACTAAAAAAAATATCAGGTGACAAAGCTAGCCCTGATATTGATACACTGGTGCACAAGAAGCAGCCTCAACCTTCTCACTAATTCAATTTTGAAGTAGAAGAATAAACTAAAGTCCTTTTATTTTGCTACTAGCCACTCTCCATATACTGATAAACAAATAGTTACAGAGTAAAATGGATAGAGAGCGGTAAATGACACCTAACCTCATAGCTCTATGGCTATGCGGTTAGTTGTTACTAACCGCTCTCTATCCATTTTACTCTGTAACTATTTGTTTATCAGTATATTTGTATAATGGAAAAATAAATTAGTAAGTCGTCACAGTGTGTTTCAACTATTCTTCCCCTCATACACATGAAGGGGGAAATCTGGAGGGTTGCACTGGGTGCAGGGGGGGAAATGACAGGAAAAAGGTTGGGAACCACTGCGAGCCTACAGTAGACATATATCAGTAAACATGGTAACAATAAGTCCTAATCAGGTAAAGAACAAGAGAAATTACTTTAAAACATTAAACAGCAGATTTTAGGATATTAACGCAGATATATTTTCACTCAACTTTATAGGAAAACTAGCAAGAATATAAAAGTATTTCCTGTTGTTCTTCATCCTGAAGATGTCTTCGAACGTTATACAATGATCTTGCAAAATTTTGATAGTTGTTTGCTGGAAAAAGTCTAAATATCTTTGTAGAAATGACACGAGTGGTGAGACACCTTTACTGTTGAAGCCCATATGTCCCAACTATTGGAAACTTTTTACATGAAAAGCTAAAACAAGGAGCAAAGACTAAAAGTTCAACTAATAGATAAAAAAGATAATTTTGTATTTCTGAATTTGATACTGTTTAATTTGCGGAGGTAATAGACGGTTATTTTAATTTTGTACTTTTGATAAAGTCAATTTGCTGACATTTTAATCACCTTAAGATACGTTAAATTTTCCATTTATTCTTGCATATATACAGTGCACATGTTTGCCTACGTTAAGTGTACATATATCTTTACTAGACATAATGGCTCTATACTCAATTTTTTTTAATGAGGTGCATTTGCACTGGCTCGCAGCGGTGCTCTTTCAGCTCGGAAAAGTTTCCTGCTATCTGATTGGTTAGAATTATCTTGTCCAACCAATCAGCGAGCAGGAAACTTTTCCGAGCTAAAAGGGCACCCTGGCATGTCGGTGCAAATCTGCCTCACTAAAAAGAATTGACTATATGTCTGTATACCCAACCCACACCCTTTGTCTTATGCTGAAATAAATGGCTAAACTATATTCATCCTGGTGTTTGACCGTCGGAGTAAGTCAACAAAGGATATTAAAGCGAGCTAACATTAATTTCCATCGACGGCTATTTTCTTGAACACATTTCAACGACGTCCTTTGGAAGGGATGGATATTTCAACGACAAATGTTGGGTGGACATTTTCCAAATGACATATGACATTACCTTGAGAAGAAACAAAAAGGTTTTGTTGAATGTCATTCCAACAGCTGATACGTGTCTTAACAAACGTTGTCATCGACGTACATCATTCCAACACTTGCTTTATGTTACACTCCGGCACACTATTCTATCCTATTTCTCTTCCTCTTGTTTTGTTAAAGTTTTTTATAATTTATATAGGAAATATTTATTTTAATGTTGTTCCTGTTCTTGAAATATTCGATTTTTCCTTGTTACTTCTTCCGCAATGTTCTGGATTCTTCTGCCTGCTTCTGTTACTTTGATTTTTCCTGTCCTGACCACAACTTTCTATGCCAGTGTATACAAGCAAATTTTCTTAGTTCGTCAATCAACCATCAACTCTTCCTTCCCCTACGTCTTTTGCAATATTAGAAAGTAAGACAGAGATTTGATGTTTTCATTGATCATTTTAAGAGTAACATTTCATAGAGCAGCAAATAAAAGAGAACATTATATTTCATTGCAATATTTCACCCTTCGCAACCAAAACAAGAATAATATTATTATTATTATTATTATTGTTATTAGTATTATTATTATTGTTGTTGTTGTTGTTGTTGTTGTTGTTGTTGTTGTTGTTACTTGCTACGCTACAACCCTAGTTAGAGAAGCAGGATGCTATAAGCCTAGGGGCTCCCACATGGAAAATATCCCAGTGGGGAAAGGAAACAAGGGAAAATAAAATATTTTAAGAACAAAAACAACATTAGAATAAATTTATCCCATACAAACCATAAAAAAACTTTAACAACGATAATGATATATTCAAGACATGTCATCGCAGCCTCTCGCTTTATCAGAAGCTTTCCTGCATTATCTTTTCGGATAATCAAGGGCTCCGTCATCTCTTCAATTAGCGGGGTGGAAAGGATGCGATTTGGTTCCGCTATCTCCATTTCCCCGTGGATTTCGATTTCATCGTGGACTTTGCGTAATTAGAATGTTTTAAGGAAAGTAGTTAGGGTTTGTCACGTCATAATCTATGCTTATTTATTTTATTCTATTTTGGCAATACTTTATGTATGTATATATGTATGTGTATATATATATATATATATATATATAGATAGATAGATAGATAGATAGATAGGTACCCCGAAAGGGAAACTGTTTGCGTGTGTGTGCATATCTATCTAAATATTCATTAGTCAGTTTTGACGGGTCATATAAAATTTTATATATATATATATATATATATATATATAATATCAATGTGCATCTTCCTTTGTTCGCTCTGACACCAATTTTTCTAGGATTCTTCGGCTTTCATGATGGGGTTTCTTCAGGCATGCCCTTCAAGATCAATGATCTTACATGTCAGGATGCCAGAAAACCTCAAATCAATCAATCAAGAGCAATATCTTTAATGTCTACTAACTAAGAATTTTTAAATAATTTTAGATTTGTCTTAAAAACCTTTTTACTCTGCATTATCTTAGAAGTGGAGAAGGGGCTTGGGAGCTGATCATATGTTATATGGTCAGTCTCTAGGGCATTGTTCTGCTTGATAGGGCAATGTGACTGTCCCTTGCCTCTGCCATTCATGAGTGGCCTTTAAACCTTGTTATTATTCCCTTCTTCCTCGCAATATATTTTTTGTCCAAAGGAAGGAAAGTCAAACATTGCAAGGACACATTCAATCTCCTACGTGCCACTTCCTTCCAAGTGCCATTCAGTGGGAGAGGGTTTAACCCTAAAAGTGTCTCTTGCAGTTATTCCCTTTGGGTCCTTCTTTGATCCAAGGTCGTCTGCGAATGTGTGTCTTCATCGAGAGGCGATGTATGGTCGCTCCGAACTCTTATTGCAGTCAATATTGACTTGGTTTCACGTTCATCCTGTTTTCTCTCATCCGAGAGGTTACCTTGGAATTTTATCTGCGACAAAATTTCATCGTTAAAACTTATATTTTATTTGACTGACTTTATATTTTTGTACTTTTAGTCATTGAAATCTATTTTGCCGTTATTTAGAAACGCTAGCAAATTTTAATATACATATATATATATATATATATATATATATATATATTTTGTGTGTGTGTATGTGAACGCGAATTTCTATCGCATATTCAAGGCCAGACAAGCAGACAGAGAGGCTGAGACAAAGGGATTCCCTCTTTCTGCAATGTCTGGATCCCTTTTCATATTTCCGAGATTGATTCCCTGCTACTTTGTCTGGATTATCTTCTTGGCCCCTGGAGGTGGCAGATTGGCAAAGGAGAGAAATATATTACCAGTCTGTTTCCTGACAGGGCTTGGGGCGGGGGGCCAAAAAAAAAAAAAAAAGAATTTTTGATAAGAAATTTTTCGAACTCCCTTGAAAGTTGTTATCTGAGCTATATAAATGATTAATAATTTATAAAATACCGTGTTGAATTTCAAATCTTATCTACATAGAGAAAAATTAGACTAGGGAATATAGGTTAGGTTGCGGGGTGCCTCATGAAAAAAAAAAACATTATAATAAATTTTTCGAACTCCCTTGAAAGTTGTTATCTGAGCTATATAAATGATTAATATTTTATAAAATACCGTGTTTAATTGCAAATTTTATCTACACAGAGAAATTTAAACTAAGGAATATAGGTTAGTTTGCGGGGTGCCTCAAGAAAAAAAAAATTATAAGAAATTTTTCGAACTCCCTTGAAAGTTGTTATCTGAGCTATATAAATGATTAATATTTTATAAAATATCGTGTTTAATTGCAAATCTTATCTACACAGAGAAAATGAAACTAGGAAATATAGGTTAGTTGTTTGGGTTTATAGATATTTATTGCCCATAGGCGAACAAATTGACCTTTTTTTTTATAATATTTGAATCTCATAGTTATTTTGTATTGCATAAGTGTAAAAAATAACCATGGTTTATGAATAAATAAATTACAAGAAAAGTGGTGAACAATTGATATAAAGTATTTTAAGTAGAGTAACAACATTAAAATAGATTTTTAATATATAAACTGTAAGAATTTACAAGAAAAACAAGAGGAAAAGAAATAAGATAAAAAAGTGTGGCCGTATGTACCCTCGGGAGAGGTTTTGTGACGAGTTTGGTACCCTTGACAGTGAAACATTTACTGATCGAATGCCTCACTTATAGTACCGAAAGAAATCAACATCTGTCTGAGGCTCGAGCTGAGGATGGCAGGTTCATCCTTGCCAAGATTCTCGGACATGATGCGTCGTACCATACTAAAGTCCATTTCTTTTAGCCAGGCAGATTTGCACCGAATCGCAGCGGTGCCCTTTTAGCTAGGAAAAGTTTTCTGATCGCTGATTGAGTAGCCTGTATGTTGCTTGTCCGTTCTATAATCAAATGCAAATTGCAAACACATGCAGCGAGGCATTATCTGCAATGGCAGTTATCCAGGAGGGATTAAAGTCCTCTCCAATCTGCAATGCGAGGCACCGAATTTTGTCATTAACTCCTAATGACCTGAACTGAATGTTCATGATTTCAATGATCATTTGCGAAGCTGTTGATGTGAATGATGAGGCTTTAAGTGGTCATTTGCAACGGTTGAGTGCCCATGTGGTTACTCCTGTCTTATTATGTGTAGTTGGTTAATGTTTAGTATTAAGGATAGTTTATACGAAGTAGCATAAAAACTAAGCTTGACTTATAATATATAATTAGCTTAGCATAATTATCTGTCGAAATATATATTTTACAGTGCTATAAAAGGTTACTTAAATAACAAAACTAGACAAACAGATTCCTCTGAAACACACCTGAAAAAATACCTGTGCCCAATGCAGCTCTTTCATTTGGGGCTAATGTATTTATTGGCTGTAATGGCGAATTCCAGATTATGGTAATGGACATGTTAGCTGTAAAGGCCAACTCCAGGATATGCTAATGTATTCGTTGACTGCTAATGTACTTTTTGGCTGTAATGACGAATTCCGGATTATGCTAATGTATTTGTTAGTAGTAAAGGCCAATTTCGGGATATGCTAATGTACTCTTTGGCTGATAATGTACTTCTTAGCTGTAAAGGCAAATTCCAGATTATGGTAATGTATTTGTTAGCTTCAAAGCCCAATTCCGAGATATACTAATGTACTCGTTGGCTGATAATGTAATTTTTGCTACAAAGGCAAATTCTGGATTATGGTAATGTACTTGTTAGCTGTAAAGGCCAATTCCGGTATATGCTAATGTACTTGTTGGCTGTAAAGACCAATTTCGGGATGTTCTAATGTACTTGTTCGCTGCTAATGAACTTGTTGACTGTATAGGCGAATTCTGGCTATAGTAATATACTTGTTGGCTGTAAAGGCGAATTCCGGATTATGCTAATGTACTTGTTAGCTGTAAAGGCCAATTCCGAGATATGCTAATGTACTTAATGGCTGTTAATGTACTTGTTTTCTGTAAAGGCGAATTCCGGATTATGCTAATGTACTAGTTGGCTCTTATTGTACTTGTTGGCTGTAAAGGCGAATTCTGGATTATGCTAATGTACTTGTTAGCTAAAAAGGCCAATTCCGGGATATGCTAATGTACTTGTTGGCTGTAAAAGCAAATTCCGGATTATGCTAATGCACTTGTTGGCTGTAAAGGTGAATTCTGTTTGATGCTGATGTACTTGTTGGATGTAAAAGCGAATTTTGTTTGATGCTAATGTACTTGTTGGATGTAAAAGCGAATTCCGGAATATGGTGATGTACTTCAAAACTGTAAAGGCCAATTCTTGGATATGCTAATGTACATGTTGGCCGTAAAGGCAAATTCTGTTTGCTAATGTACTAGTTGGCTGTAAAGGCGAATTCCGTTTGGTGCTAATGTGCTTGTTAGCTGTAAAGGTGAATTACGTTTGATTCTAATGTACTTGTTGGATGTAAAGGTGAATTCAGGAGTATGGTGATGTACTTGAAAGCTATAAAGGCCAATTCTGGGATATACTAATGTACTTGGTGGCAGCTAATGTACTTGTTGTCTGTAAAGGCGAATTCTGTTTAATGCTAATGTACTTGTTGGTTGTAAAGGCCAATTTTGGATTATGCTAATGTACTTGTTGACTGTAAAGGCCAATTCCTGGATATGCTAATGTGCTTGTTTTGTGTAAAGGCAAATTCCATTTGATGCTAAATTTGTTGGCTGTAAAGGCCAAATCCATTTTATGCTAATACACATGTTATCTGTAAAGGCGAATTCCGGTTGATGCTAATGTACAAGTTGGCTCTAAAGGCGAAGTCCGTTTGATGCCAATGTACATGTTGGCTGTAAAGTCGAATGCCATTTGATGCTAATGTACATGTTGGCTGTAGAGGCGAATTCCGTTTAATGATAATGTACATGTTGGCCGTGAAGGTGAAATCCGTTTGATTCAAATATACATGTTGGCTGTAAAGGCGAATTCCGGTTGATGCTAATGTACTTGTTGGCCGTAAAGTCGAATTCCGTTTGATGCTAATGCACTTGTTGGCTGTAAAGTCGAATTCCATTTAATGCTAATGTACATGTTGGCCGTAAAGGCGAATTCTGTTTGATGCTAATGTACTAGTTGGCTGTAAAGTCGAATTCCGTTTGATGCTAATGTACTTGTTGGCTGTAAAGGCTAATTCAGTTTCAATAACAGATTCTCATGCCTGTTTTTAAGACTAATTGAGAGATCGAAGAGGTATCCTTTTAATGAGGATTAGTCTCGCCCTTTTATATCCATTTCTTGTCCTGATTTCTGGTACCTTTAGAAAGAGCTCTTATTATTGTAGCCTGTTCTGGTATTTAGGGACCAAAGAAGAAATCCTTGAAATGGTTGAATAGATCATGTTGTTGACGTGTAGGAAAGGGATGAGCCTTCTTTATAGACGTAGGATTCAATTAGTGGTGTGAAGGTTATCTGCAAAAGTGGTTCATCCGCAACTTGGCAATTGAAGGATGAAGATTGCGGGGAATTTTGCCACAACCTTTGATGGCACGTGGTTTTAAAGGTTTAAAGGCCAATCATGAGTGAGGGAGGCAAGAGACAGTGACACTGCTCTATCAAGCAGGACAATGCCCTAGAGAGTGACCACATATTATTATTATTATTATTATTATTATTATTATTATTATTATTATTATTATTACTTGCTAAGCTGCAACCCAGGTGGAAAACAGGATGCTATAAGTCCAGGGCTCTAACAGGGAAAATAGCCCAGTAAAGAAAGGAAACAATAAAATTAAGATATTTTAAGGACAGTAACATTGAAATAAATATTTCCTATGTAAACTATAATAATTTTAACAAAACAAGAGGCAGAGAAATACGATAGAATAGTGTGCCCGACTGTACTGTCAAGCAAGAGAATTTTAACCCAAGACAGTGGAAGACCATGGTACCCAAGACCTAGAGAACAATGGTTTGATTTTGGAGTTTTCTTCTTCTATAATAGCTGCTTACCATAGCTAAAGTCTCTCTTCAACCCTTAACAAGAGGGAAGTGGCCACTGAACAATTATAGCGCAATAGTTAACCCCTTGAGAGAAGAATTGTTTGTTAATCTCAGTTTTGTCAGGCGTATCAGGACAGGGTTTGAATATGTAAAGAATAGGCCAAACTATTCGGTGTATGTGTAGTCAAATGGAAAATAAACCGCAACCAGAGAGAAACATCCTATGTAGTAGTACTGTTTGGCTAGTCAAAGGACCCAGTATCTCTCCAGTGGTAGTATCTTAACGGGTGTCTGGTGCCCTGGCCAACCTATTGCCATACATAATTATGATCAGCACCCAAGCCCCTCTCCACACAAGCTAGGACCAAAGAGGGTCAAGTATTGGCTGCTGATGACTCAGCAGATACTCTTATATGCTCCGCAAGCTCAGTATTGCGTTCACCAGTCATATATATATATATATATATATATGTGTGTGTGTGTGTGTGTGTGTGTGCGTGCGTGCTTGCGGTCTTGTTTGGATTTTATGTTTTAATTCAGAATGCAAGTTTTTAAATGTTTCATGATTCGGTGGATTATATTCCATTATTAGAATGCTATTTTCCAATATTCTGGTTTTCGAAATCTGCATATTCAGCCAGTAAAGTCTTGTGAAATTGTAAAGGCAGACTAAATTAATTTTACAAAGGCTGAAAACGGAATGATATTCGGTCCAATGTATTTGAAGTTCCATAATGTACGTTTTAGCACTTACAGTTTGAATAAAAGCCCACCTGGATTTTAGTGATAAAAACTAAAAATTTGAATAAAATCATACCAGGATATTAGTGAAAAAACTAAAAATTTTAGTAAAAGCATGCCAGGATTTTAGTGATAAAAACTAAATATTTGAATGAAAGCAGACCAGAATTTTAGTGATAAAAACTGAAAGTTTGAGCTCAAGAAGATCAGGATTGTAGTGATAAAATTTAAAAATTTGAGTAAAAGCACACCAGCATTATAGTGATAAAACTAAGAATTTGAGTAAAAGCAGATCAGGATTTTAGTGATAAAAACTAAGAATTTGAGTAAAAGCACATCAGGATTATAGTGATAAAAACTAAAAATTTGAGTAAAAGCAGACCAGAGTTTTAGTGAAAAAAACTAACAATTTAAGTAATTGCATATCAGGATTTTAGTGATAAAAACTAAAAAAAAATGGAACCCTCATTAAATGAAATTTTGTTTAAGACTACAATATTTGAATTTTCCATGACTTTGATGTATATTTTGCTCGAAATTCTCGCTTTCTTGCCTCGTACTTGTGGTGAAGCATCCATCTGTGAAACGAATTCTTCTGAGGAAAATTGGCGGCGAATGAGAATTTTAAGCAACCGGGCTTATTATATTACCGTTTCCCTACATGACTTCTACTGTATTTTTTATTCGAATTTTAGGGGAATTGTAAACACGCACATGTGTGCACACACACACACATGTTCTTATGGGATGGAATTAGGAGTCCTGTATCTTATCACTTTTTTGTTTGAAATCATCCATCTTCCGATGTCATATATATATATATATATATATATCTATATATATATCTATATATATATATGTATGTATATATATGTGTGTATATATATATGTATACTGTATATATATATATTTTATATATATATATATATATATATATATATATAGCCTATGTGTGTGTGTTTGTGGTTCCATGCCAGCATTGACATTCAAAAGACCTTTCCATCTAAGTACCACTTTGAAAAAGTTCTTCCTCACTCCTTAGGCCTTCATACAATATTCGTAGCCCTCAGACTCGTGTATTCACTGAGAAACCGCGTGAATACCTCCTTCAAATGAGAAGTACTGGTGGACTTGTTGTTGTTGTTGTTGCTGTTGTTGTTGTTGTTGCCTTGAAAGTGTATCATTCCAGAGCACCAAATCTCGTGGACGTTTGTTGGTGCAGGTGTATCAGGAGTAAAAAAAAAAAAAAACAATTCTTTCTGTTAAGAAGGTCGATTATTTCGTTTGGATATTTTAAGTATGTAGTCTTTATACGTCATGTTGTTTCGTTTAGAAATTATCTAGATTTTTTTTTATAAGAGAGAGAGAGAGAGAGAGAGAGAGAGAGAGAGAGAGAGAAAGAGAAAGAGAGAGAGAGAGAGAGAGAGAGAGAGAGAGAGAGAGAGAGAGAGAGAGAGAGTACATTCTGAAAACACTTTATACTCACACTTATTTTTTTGTCCAAATGCGTTTATTGAATTGAAATTTGCGAAAAAGAGTACATGGAACATCTGGTTTTATTTTTAACGTATAATAATAATGAGAACTACTATTATTTTTATTTTTATTACTTTGATAATTAGGCCTATTTTATCTAAAATAGCATTATTAATTTTCAATAAATGTTATGCAACCTACACCTATTTTATGTTTACATGTAAAATTGTGATTAGATATGTGTATATATTGTATAGTATTAAGAAAGAAAATATGAATAACAAAAGCTTTCATCTAATTTTTCTCCTATAAGAAAAAAATGATTTGCAATTTGAATATGATAAAAGCCTAACTTCCTGTTGGTAACGTCCTTAGCTGGTGATCGGCAGGCTACGGTCCCTTGAGTTCCATTCAGAATGATTTGTTCCAAACTAGATAACTTGTCTCTTCTCTACTTTCGTTTTATTATTATTATTGTTGTTGTTATTATTATTACTAGCCAAGCTACAACCCTTGTTCGTAAAGCAAGATGCAATAAGCCAAGGGCTCCAATAGGGAAAAATAGTCGAGTGAGGAAAGGAAATAAGGAAATAAATAAATGATGAGAAAAAATCAACAATGAATCATTCTAAAAACAATAATAACATCAAAACAGATGTTATATATAAACTGTAAAAAGACTTATGTCAGCCTGTTCAACATAAAAAGAAAAGGAAGAAAATATTCTGGAAGCCATGGGAGAAGATAACTACCATTCGTTGGCCCTTCCAAGTTATCATTTATTAGTGATGAGAGTAGGAGCTATCGCGGGGAATTACCCAGATTTTTAATATTAACAAAATACTATTCCTCTTCTCTACGGAATAGTAAAACATACAAATATTTATGTTTGGAATTGGAATGGGATCCTTCATAAATTGACATCTGTCGCCAGAACGGTTAGTTAGGCTCTTCATTATTTGCATTAAGATATATAACTTTTTAATTTTTTTTTGTTACTTAGCCGGATAAGAGGCGTTTTAGCACATAATCTAGAAACTTTTTTTTTTTTTTTTCTTTTTTTTTTAAGAATCTCTTGGTAAAAATTTTTTTTTATTAAAAGGCAAAAAAGTGCCGCTCATTGCTTATAGCTACAGCTACGATATAGTGGGATAGAATAGGTGGGGGATGGGAGAGAGGGGTGGGTGGGGGGAAATTAGGATTTTGGGAAAATTGGAGGGTGGAAAGTGTTAAAATGAAGTACAGTGGGAGGTGAAAAGCTTGGGGCAGACCCAATAGCTCTTTTTTGTTGGAGGTGATTTCTGTTGCCAACCTCTGTGGGACTTGTGTTTTCATGATTACTCCTTTTCTAGGGTTTGTTTGTTTGTTTATGTTTATTTACATTTTTGTCACACAATGTCATATAGAGAACAAGCATACTTTGCTCACAAACTAGGCCCGGGAGGGAGGTTTAATAGGAGTCACCTTGTAGAGTGAAGGATCTACCCCCCCCCCACCCCAACACTTCCCCTATTGTTCAGTGGAACAGTAAGGACATGGTTTTCTGAGGAAAATCTGTCAGGTCGTGAATGTGGTTTGAAATCGCAGTCAACCGATCGCGAGTCACTAAAGTTAGAATTAAACTTACTTCTTTTTCTAGGATGAATTATGTAACGTTTTATTGAGATTGGTTGATTGATTGATTTGAAGTTCTCTGGCATCTTGGCATTGACGATTATACGATGTTAGATCCAGAAAGAAAAATAGTTACTGCGGAATATTGTTGACTATGGAGGTTTTTTAATATGAAAGATGGAGTTCTAATAACGTAAAATTCAATGCCTATTTATTGACTGTAGAGGTATCTTTAATGTGGAAAAGGGAGTGTGAACCGCGTAGAATTAAATACCCATTTAGAGCTAATCATTTAAAATTTATTTACATAAAATGGTCGTGTATTTTTATACATTCATAACGAGAGAGGGAGAGAGAATTTCTTTTAATAACATTGAGAGATCACTCGTGCGCGTAACATACCTGGGCTTCAATGCAAGAGCCATAACAGAAAATTTGAATATTAAACTTTCTAAGAATCCTTGACACGTAGGACCATAAATTTTATGTGCATGGAATGTAACTTCATTCCATGCGCTTTTTCCTCTTCTTGTATACGCATAGTGCATGCTATTTCATTTTAAATATGAAGCAATCACTTTTATTACTCACATAATATTGGTGTTAGTAAAAAAAAAAAAAAAAAAAAAAAACAGCTAGTCATATTTTAACATTTATTTACCAAATTTGGTCGTCATTTTTCAAAAGTAATATACATCTGCTCTAAGAGGCTCTATGAACATTATTAACCAAATTAGGAAAAGAAATATACAGACAACAGACGGAAAACGTACACGCTGTTACACGCCCATATATATATATATATATATATATATATATATATATATATATATATATATATATATATATATATATATATATATATATATATACATATATATATGTATATATATAAATAAATATATACATACATACATACATGAAAAGTAATCATGGCAGGTAGCAATTCAGCATCCGAGGTATCGGACTGTAAGTTTATAAACAATGGCTTGTTGTTTTTTGTCTTCAATAAGATTGACTGCATGAATCAGGAGGATTTGCTGAGCCTATGTATGGACTTTTACAGTGAGGAAGAAGCCTTGGAGGCAGTGCTGCTGGCGTTTGAGAAGTACGGCTGCCCCGAAAAGAAAAAGGAATATCGTGGCGCTCAGAAGAAGGAGAATAACATACGACAAATTATGACGTTAATGTGTCAGTCACCTACACCTGAAGGTACTGAATTTTGTATAACGAAGTGTACCCAAGTGCCTCCAGTAACTATGGATCATGTCGACATGGCAACGGTGCTGAAACTGTTTAGTGCTCTTCGTTCGGAGGTTCAGATACTCTCCAATTCCAATAGGCAGCTTAGAGAAAAAGTTTCAAAAATAGAAGAAAATGTTAGCAAAAAGGAAATAACGACTTTAGTGAAGGAGAATAATGCCACAAAGCAGAAAAGAAAAACGTCAGACGAAGTGATAGCAGAACAAGCGGAACTACTTCATCTTTACAGAAAAAGGTCGGATACTAAAAACACTGACAATTTTACATCTGGCGAAGCTTCTAAAGGAACCGCTGAACTGTATATTGGGGAGGGCACGAGTAATAAAACGGTTACTCGGGATGTCACGCTACAGACTGATTCAGATGAGGATCTAGCCTCCACGACATCATCAACATCTTTGAATGAATGGGAGCTCCAGCCATGGCAGAGGAGAAAAGTGCGAAGGCAGATGCAGAGGAGAAACGAAAACGGACCATCTGGAGTTTCACAACCCGGTTTCGCCACCTCAACCAAGTTATTAAGAAGAAAACCTGCAGTGATAGGAACCAATGAGGGTACCGGTCTACTAGCAGCTGAACCTCTCACCAATATTTCTCTTTTTGTGTCTAGGTTAAGCCCTCTTGTAAATGAAGATGAATTAAAAATCCATGTCATAAATGTATCTGGTAAAAATTCAGTTCAATATCAGAAACTCCAAGCGAAACATGACAATTATGTTTCCTTTAAAATATCAATCGAAAGCATTGAAAAGTGTAAAGTAACTAACCTTTTCCAGTCTGTTAATTGGCCAAAAGGCGTAATGGTAAGGAAATGGTACGAAAAAAGAAATTAATCATGGCTTCAATTAATATAGCAACTTTTAACTGTAGATCTGTCAGGAAAAATGTCCACGTTGTAAAAAATTTATGTAATAACTATAAGATAATAGCATTGCAAGAAACATTTTTGCCGCAACAGGAGAGTAACTTTTTAAACAATATTGATATTAAGTTTGATTCCATATCGTCGTCACCAGTAGACCTAAGTCAAGCTCTGGTGAGAGGAAGGCCATATGGGGGACTAGCTTTTTTAGTGCATGAGGAGATCTCTCCGTATGTCAGGAAAATGCCCACAAGAGATGAACGCTTTTTATGTATAGATATTAGTCTGGGTGGTAGCACGATAAGGGTTATCAATTGTTATATGCCCTATTATAACGGTTCTAATACTGAGGAATACTTAAATAAATTAGGGAAAATGAAATGTCTATTTGAAGAACATCAGAATGATCATGTTATTGCTGTAGGGGATTTTAACGCTCACATTTCATCTGAATTTGGTGCAGAATTATTTGGGTGGTGTGATGAATACGACTGCTGTGCAGCCGACATCACTTCATTACCACTGGATACCCATACGTGGGTAAGCGATGCTACGGGTCACACGAGGTGGCTGGACCATGTCGTGTGCCCTGACTCCCTCTTGAGTGCACTTCGATGTTTTAAGGTTTTTACGAGGAGATAGGCTCAGACCACAAGCCTCTGGGTTTTAAACTTTGTGTACAAGATTTTCAGCATACAGAGTAGCAGGGACCAATATTCGCAGAATAAATTACGAGGTTAGAAATAATGATGAATATAAAGTTCGAAGCGAGAAGACACTAAAAGAAATAGAGCTTCCAGTTGAGGCAATTGTCTGTAGAACAAGGGGATGCAGAGACAGAAACCATGTATTTCTAATTGAAAATTTTGCTGTCGATCTTGTTGAGGCATTGATTAAGAGTGGGGATACAAAAAATACCGGGGAGGCACATAAAAGTCATGGAATACCAGGCTGGAATGAAAACGTCAAATTACACCACGTTACAGCCAGACAAAAGTATTTATTATGGAAGGAAATGGGAATGCCGAGATCGGGTGTGCAATACGACGAGATGGTCCTGTCTAAACGAAATTTTAAAAAGGCACTCAAAGTCTGCAAGAAGACGGTAAACAAAACAACAAAGGAAAAAATCGCTAGAGATATGAGCAGGAGAAATCCTTGGAAAACAATAAACAAAATAAGAAAGAAAACTACCAAACTACCGGTTAGTATTGATGGAATAAGGGGAGAGTCAAACATTGCAGAAGGTTGGAAGAATCATTATGCTCATATTATGGAAGGCACGAACCATCCAAAAATGTCTTTATCGATGGAAAATGAAGATGAAGAAAGCACCATACCAATTGTTTCCGTTAAAGACGTCCAAGATGCTTTAAAATCCCTTTCGTTAAATAGTGCCCCGGGCCTGGATGGAATCACAGGGAATCACTTACGATATGCCCATCCAACTCTGTATGTGCATCTGTCACTTTTGTTCACTTGTTTGTGCAGACATCACTTCGTATCAAAAAATCTGACTGAAATAAAAATTCAGAATTTAGTTAAAGATCACCATAAGTCTCTCTCTGATAAGAATAACTATCGTCCAATAGCCCTTGCCTCTATTATTTCTAAGCTATTTGAATGCATCATCCTACAAAGATGCAAAGACTTGTTAACAACTTCTGATAATCAATTTGCTTATAAAACTAAACACAGCACTGATATGGCCCTTTTTCTTTTTAAACAAACATGCCAGTTTTATAGGTCAAAAAACACTCCAGTTTTTGTATGCGCAATGGATATGTCCAAGGCTTTCGATAAAGTGTGTCATGAAAGATTATTTCAAATTTTAAAGAGAAGACATGTGCCATTTTACATTATAGCACTGCTACAGTACTGGTACAAAACTCAGGACTTTAGAGTAATGTGGGGCAATAGTCTTTCCTCTCCTTTTAAACCCAGTTGTGGTATTAGACAGGGTAGTGTTCTATCAGCACTTCTGTTTGCCGTATATGTGGATGACTTAAGTACAAAGGTCCTTAGCAGGGAAGGTGGTTGCACAGTGGGAGAGGTTAAGGTGAATCATATCTTTTATGCAGATGATATAATACTTTTAGCCCCATCTTTAAAAGCGTTGCAAAGACTCATAGATAAAACTATGGAATATTTGAAATACCATTATCTTGAAGCCAATCCTGACAAGACCAAAGTTCTTGTTATAAAGCCCTGGAATTTTATGTCATTTAGTGAACCGTCACACTATATTAATGACGTCAGGCTGGAAGTCGTTAAGTCATGTAAATATCTTGGCATGAATATTAATGACAATCTAAAGGACGATGACCATATTGCATCACTCTATCGAGGGCAATGCTTGCGAGGCAATATGTTGCTAAGGAACTTTCATATGTGCAATGATGAGGCAAAAGTGCATTTGTTCAGATCTTTCTGTACTTCCCTGTATTGTATGCCTCTGGCAATGATATGTAAAAAGGAAACCCTACGAAAACTTAAGATATGTTACAATGACTCTTTTAGGTACCTGATGGGAATAGAAAGGTTTTCGAGAGTAAGCGGACACTGTTTCTTTAGGAATACCAACATTTGATGAATTAGTGAGAAAATGTATTGTAAGTTTGTTTCAGAGAGCAAAGAGTTCAAAAAACCACTTAATTTGTGCAATTTTTAACAGTGATAGCTTTAAAAAATCATTAGTTTTTAAAGAGTGGTCTAAACACATTTTCTGTGTTTAGACCTTTTGTTTTACTCCTAATATATTTGTATATAACTATTAATTTTATTGTAATATTTTGTATATGGCTCTACAGCTGAAATAAAGAATTTGAATTTGAATTTGAATTTGAAATACTTACATACATACGTATAGACTGCAGCAATACGGTTGAGAAAAGATGAAGAAGTGTTTTCAGGTTTTATTACACATCCTGAATGTCAAGGTCAAATAATATGCAAATTTATTTAGAAAGCAAATAAACGTCAGCAATGAAATGCATTAAAGGGGAAAGATAAGGTACCTTATATGGGATCCAAAATAAATGTATTAATGTCAAAAACCTTCAAAAGATAAAAGCCAGAATTATCCTCGCTTCAAATATCTCTATTTGTATCATCTCGTCACATCTCCAGCCTTCCTGCGGCTTTTCAAGCATCAAAGGGTTATTAACTTCTTGTAAGAGGTATGTGAATATCCCTCCTGTGTAGAGGCTGGTGATATAATTCTTGACTGACAGATCGCTACGAGGGAATTTGAAGGAAGCTTAATTACAGTAAGTTAGGAGATAGTATGCGTATGTTCAAGACTTAGTTTTTCATTTTTAATGAAATGTGTATGATAAACGTATATCATGGTTAGATTTTTATTGATTCCTATTTTATGTAGACTAGTGTGACTTGAAACCCCCCACCCTCACCTCACCTTTATCTGGTAATGTCATTTTTATATTCATTTCATAATTCATTCTTTACAAAAGAAAAAAAAAATAGATGGGCAGAAATGCATTCAGAGTATCCAGAGAAGGATGTAAAATAGAAAATGGATTAGAGCTATTCTCTAGTACTTGATTAGAGCTATTCTCAAGTACTAGTGTACGCGACCTCGTCATAAAAGATGGATAAATATATAGATAGATACACGAAAGCTCGCACGCACAAAGTCCACCCTTCCCGACCCTCCTCCTATCTTACCTGACACTTGCACGACTTTTTGCCAGGAATTTGTCGTGGCAAGTCGTGACATTTTGTGGCACGAACTGGAAAAAAAAAAATATTACCTCAAAATCACAGTTGACCTGTCCACATTGACACGAACTGACACGACGAGTGCACTTCCCGCATCGTCCCGACGAGTTCACAAACAGTTCGCCCATAGTTCACGACCCGGTCACGAAATTTTGTTGTGACAAAAATTTTGAACATTTCAAAATTCTTGTCACGACATGCCACGATGTTACGACGGGTTTACGAACACTTCACGCCAGTTCACGACAAGTTCATGCCAGTTCACGACTCGAGTCGTGACAATGCGTGCCACAAATTCGTGAAAGTGTCTGCCTGGCTTTAACTACAAGCCGCTGGTCGGCACTTTGTGGGGGAGACTGAAGCTTCCGAGTGTACCTCTCAGTGTACCCCCATCTCACCCGGGTATGGGTACTCCCTTTCCCCCTGCCGCTCAGCGTGACAGGAAAGAAATTTATA
>NC_090739.1:131575078-131577578 GCF_036898095.1 Palaemon carinicauda
CTAGGACCAAGGGAGGGCCAGGCAGTGGCTGCTGATGACTCAGCAGATAGACCTATAGGCTCTCCCAAACCCCACAACCTTAGCTCATAAGGATGGTAAGGTTGCAGACACTAATGGCACTAACGAGTCTGAGCGGGACTCGAACCCCCGACTGGCAAACACTAGGCAGAATCGTTACCAATCAGGCCACAGCAACTTAAAGTAATGGCTGAATAGTGTATGAGGCAGTTATTCATCAACTGTTTGTCGCAAATTAGAAGGTTAAACCTTCCAAGGTTGGCTTTTCGTATATTTTGTTTGTGTTATTGTCACGAAAAGAAAAATGAAGTCATCATCGGAGTTTCGTACTTTCGGACTTGAATTAGACAAAAGAATGAACTCCAATAGTCTTTTCACTTTTCCTTTCCTGGCTATTATACATGTCAGTTTTCGTGAATTTTATACACATGTGTTATATATATATATATATATATATATATATATATATATATATATATATATATATATATATATTTATTTACTTATTTATATATGTATGTGTATATATTTATGCTTATATGTATGTTTATATATTTAATATATATGTATATATACTTATATATGTATGTATATATATTTATACATATATGTATGTTTATATATTTATATATATATATATATATATATATATATATATATATATATATATATATATATATATATATATATATTTATATATATGTATATATACTTATATATGTATGTATATATATTGATACATATATGTATGTTTATATATTTATATATATATATATATATATATATATATATATATATATATATATATATATATATATGTATGTATATACGTGTATATATATATATATATATATATATATATATATATATATATATATATATATATATATATATATATATATATATAATTAAGTTAATCTTTTAATCCAGATTTGAGAAAATACTGTGTTTCTCGTATGATATTGGAATCGTTCCCCATTTTGCTTGATTTCTCTCATTATGATTTCCTTTTGAGGAAAAATGCCATTCAAGTCAGTAGCTTATGTGCTAATTTTTATGGAATTTTTATTTTTTTTAATTTAAAAAAAAAAATTTTCTTCCCTAATCGAGAGAGGAGAGTTGAGATTCATTTAATAAACTCCCTAAAAACGCCTCGCCCTCCATTGCCGCTTTCCATTTGGGCTGGAGAACTGAATATCGGAGAAGCAGAGAATTTGGGGGGGGGGGGGGAAGGGTGTCCCATTGGGAATCTGAAAAGCGTAGCATAACCGTTTGTCATTCGTGCATCGTTGAGTCGGATACGGCAGTCTGTGCCAAGGATAGAGAGTCCTGTTGCCTTCCCGAAGACATTTTGGGAGTGTGGTTCGCAGAGATGAGTTAGGTAGTCGTGTTTGTTTTCCTACGACCTAATGGTTGTGCTTCTTTGGATTTTTTTAACTTGAAAAAAAGGTTCGGAAATATTACATATGCTTTTGTAACACTCTCTCTCTCTCTCTCTCCTCTCTCTCTCTCCTCTCTCTCTCTCTCTCTCTCTCTCTCTCTCTCCTCTCTCTCTCTCTCTCTCTCTCTCATTTATACAACTCTTTAAATCAGTTCATGTTTTTATGAGTTGAAAAATGTTCCTTAACTTGCATTAACATTATCTCTCTCTCTCTCTCTCTCTCTCTCTCTCTCTCTCTCTCTCTCCTCTCTCTCTCTCTCTCTCTCTCTCTCTCTCTCTCATTTATGCAACTCGTTAAATCAGGTCATGTTTTTATGTGCTGAAAAATGTTCCTTAACTTGCATTAACATTTTCTCTCTCTCTCTCTCTCTCTCTCTCTCTCTCTCTCTCTCTCTCTCCTCTCTCTCTCTCTCTCTCTCTCTCATGTATATATATATATGCGTGTGTATATTATACACTAGTGTACCCTACCTGTCAAAATGACGTCTAAATTTATAGATGTAAACACACGCGCTCTCACAATTTCAACCCTTTCCATCCCTTCCCCTCTCTAGACTACAACTCGCTGGTTCGGTTAAGTTGTGGGAAAGTGTGATTTCGCTCGTGGTACCCCCCTCTCCCCCGGGTATGACTACTCTCTCTCCCCCATGAGCGTAACATGAAAGGAATATATGTATATATGTATTATTATTACTTGCTAAGCTACAACCCTAGTTGGAAAGAGCAGGATTATAGAGGCCCAAGGGGCTCGCTCCTATAGGGAAAATAGCCCAGTGAGGAAAGGAAGCAAGGAAAAACAAAATATTTTAAGAAGAGTAACAACATTAAAGTAAATATCTCCTATAAAAACTTTAACAAAACAAGAGGATGATAAATAAGATAGAAAAGTGTGCCTGAATGTACCCTCAAGCATTACCCAAGAGTCTTTATTATATAGGGGAGATATACGGTATATGTATGTAGAGAAATCATGACAGCTGACTTACGATGAGCATAGAATATGTATTATACCAACGAAAGGAAAAGGTGAGATACTGAATT
>NC_090739.1:131585078-131587578 GCF_036898095.1 Palaemon carinicauda
ATCCATATACTATTAACAACGTTAAAAACAGATATGTCATATATAAACTATAAAAAGACTCATGTCAGCTTGGTCAACATGAAAACATTTGCTGCAACTTTGAACTTTTGAAGTTCTACTGATTCACCTACCCGATTAGGAAGATCATTCCACAACTTGGTCACAGCTGGAATAAATCTTCTAGAATACTGTGTAGTATTGAGCCTCATGATGGAAAAGGCCTGGCTATTAGAATTAACTGCCTGCCTAGTAGGCCTAGTTACAGAGCTGCAGTTTTGTCTGTATTTAAAGAAATATTTTATAGCTTTTCTCCCAAAACACTTAGAGAAAAGAGATAATGATAAATTTGATTACTCTTATAATAATCACGTCTATTTTACTAAGGAATTTTTGTCATAAATCTGTACATTGAAAAGTAGTTTTAATTACATATTTTCATTTGTTAAATTTAACCTACACAAGCTGATAGAATTTAACTTATTTGAATACATAGAATTTGGGATTCTAATTCTTTACTACACGAAACACTGAATGCACCCAAATTATCTCTCTCTCTCTCTCTCTCTCTCTCTCTCTCTCTCTCTCTCTCTCTCTCTCTCTCTCTCTCTCTCTCTCTCTATATATATATATATATATATATATATATATATATATATATATATGTATATATATACATATATATTATATATATATATTTATATATATGTATACATACATATATATACATATATATACATATATGTATATATATATATATATATATATATATATATATATATATATATATATATATATATACATACTTATACATATATATATATATATATATATATATATATATATATATATATATGTATGTGTGCGTGTGTGTGTGTGTGTAAATGTGAGCGCACGCGTGTGTAGAGAGCGAGGGAAGAGGGGATCAAGTTATACAAGGTATAATGCATCATAAACAGACAGTGCCATGAAAAACCCATCTCTCAACTTTACGTGAAGTCAGTTTTTTTCCATTAGCGTTATTATAGCCATTGGTCAGTGGGATATTTCGAAGTGAAAATGGCTCATGTCCCTAAAATGTTTGACAATCTTTTAATGAACTATATCATCCGTGACATTTAAGCCATTACAATCAATGTTCATACCATGTATTCGAATGGGTTTTGATTCCCTTTAAAAAAAATGCAGCTGTTTCTCTTAGATTTACGGATGGGATTAGTTACTCTTATCATCTTAAATGGCAGGACAGGATTAGAAATGAAACTATAAGAGAGATTACTTGAGTGTCATGTGTGGATGAGATCATAATGAGGGGTAGATGGAGATGTTTTGAGCATGCTCTTCGCACTCCCCAAGAGAGATTAGTTCACCAAATACTTTCAACTGAGCTCCACAAGGCTCTATAAGAGCTGGTAGACGCAGACCTACATGGCTGAGGACTATGAAGCGTGAAGTAGGAGGTGATGAATGGAGGAGTATTGAATTAAAAGGTCAAGATACAGACGACTGGCGAAATCTAACCAGGGCCCTTTTGTGTCAGTGGGCGAGGAAGGAGATGATGTTGATCATTATCTTAAACAAGGATCCTTAAAAGAAAAGAAAAGAAGAAAAAAAAGAAAAACTCATTTGGCCAATTGTATCAAGAAGTTCACGATAAACATACGAGTTACAAACCAGCGGGTTTTATTTCTGCAGTTCAGGTAGGCCTTGCTGCTTCCTCCGGTGCCTTAGATGACCGCGGAGGTAGCAGCAGTAGGGGTTTCAGCATTATGAAGCTTCATCTGTGGTGGATAACGGGGGAGGGTGGGCTGTGGCACCCTAGCAGTACCAGCTGAACTCGGTAGAGTCCCTTGTCATGCTGGGAGGAACGTAGAGAGTAGAGGTCCCCTTTTTGTTTTTGTTTCATTTGTTGATGTCGGCTACCCCCCAAAATTGGGGAAGTGCCTTGGTATATGTATGTATGTATGTATATTTATTGATGAAGACCGCAACTATTCCCACCGTTATCCCTGCATTAAGGGGTCGGTTGCCTGATGCGCTCTCTCCAATGCATTCTATCTAAGGCATCCACTTTCACCAAACCTCTTCTCTCCATATCATGCGTCACCTTATCTCGCCATCTAATTCTTGGCCTCTCTCTCTCGATCTTCTCCCCCCTTACAGGTTCCTTCCAAGTCCTCCTCGCTCCCTCCCCACCATCCATTCTCTACATATGTCCACACCATCTCAGTCGTGAAACACTTATCACCTCTGGAATCTTTAAAACGACTGTCATTCTTCTTATTCCATCATTTTCCTATCTTTTAAGCATTGATATTCCCATAATCCACACCAGCATACCCATTGGCAATCAAAAAATATATTTTAACCTTTTGTACCGGAATCGATTTTTTTTTTTACTGTCTCCTCCAATTGCCTGATTTCTTTCCTAAATATTATTGCCGTTATTTATTAAAGTTGGACCACAGAGTGTGACCACGTTCTTGTGAATACGCAGTTAAAC
>NC_090739.1:131592578-131595078 GCF_036898095.1 Palaemon carinicauda
CCATATTTATGTAGTATTGTAAAACAAAAGTCATCATAATTACTACATTTTTATTTTCATTGTTACTATTTGAACTACTTGAAAGAATCACTGGTATAGAGGCTATGGCACTACCCAAGACTAGAGAACAATGGCTTGATTTTGGAGTGTCCTTCTCCTAGAAGAGCTGTATACCATAGCTAGGAGTCTCTTCTACCCTTACCAAGAGGAAAGTGGCCACTGAGCAATTACAGTGCAGTTGTTAACCTCTTGAGTGAAGAAGAATTGTGGTAACTGTTTCCTTGCAGTTGGACTATCAAGTCAAAGGCTAGGCCCACTGCCAATTACTGTAATTAATGACTGGAAGGAAATGCGATCTTAAAAAAACACTGATTAGGCAACTGACCCCTTAATGTATGGATAACGGTAAGAACGAAAAAGGCTTCCTTATAATCCCTAAGCTGGCTGCCTAGTTAAGTCTTGTCGGGGGGGGGGGGGGGATTTAATCATCTGGGTGGGCTTATCATTTAAGATAATTTTATTGATATTTAAGTACCACGTTATTATTATTATTATCATTATTGTTGTTGTTGTTGATATTGTTATTCTTATTTATTATTATTATCATTATTATTATTATTGTTGTTATTGTTGTTGTTGTTGTTATTCTTATTTATTATCATTATTAATAAAAGAGAAACTATAAAATAGAAATAACGAATTGAAAATAAATGTAGATTTTTATTGTTTTTTAACTATGTGATTTTGGTTAAAAGTTTCAACAACATTTAACAACTTTATTTCCAACTATTTCCCTCCCATATTTATAACGCCAAGCGAGCAATCTGTTGTTTAGGCGTAAGCAAAATGGAGAGATTTTTTTTTCCAAAGCTTATCCCTCTGATTTGTTTATTTGTATGCCCTCATTAAAATAAATACAATGCTATTGCCTGTATGAATTTCACCACGGGCACAACCAATTAAGAGAGAATGGTAAACCAATCTTTGATGCAACGACCAAAATCCGGCGATATCGTTATGGAATTGTTCGAAATGCATTTTCCTTTGACGCAAAGGCTGGACCCTTTGTGCTATATATTAACAAGTGATAATTACATGTTGGTGTAGAATCAAATTAAAATTCGTCAAAGGTGTCAAATTCCATGGAGGTCTCGGACAAAAATGGAACAATGAAATTTCCGGCCAATCATAGCAGGTCGTTAATAGTTTTTTGTGTGTGTGTGTGTGTGTGTGTGTGTGTGTGTGTGTGTGTGTGTGTAGAATATCATGGCTGTTTCATAGCATGTCCACGTGAAGTATTTGCAAATAACCACACTTTCATACTACACGAACTGGGTGGGCATATAGTTGATAGTATCCTTTTTACCTCCACCAACGAAGTTGGAAGGAGGTTATGTTTTACCCCTGTTTGTGTGTTAGTATGCGTATGTGCTTGTTTATTTGTTAGCAGCTTCCTGACCACAATTTTAATCGCAGGATGATGAAACTTGCAGGGATTACCTGTTATGTAAAAAGCTGGAAATTATTAAACGTGGGAGGTCAAGGTCAAAGGTCAAAGTCACGGTCAAGCAAAATTTCCAATTCACGTAATCAGCCATAAGTTTGGACATCGTCGTCACAGAGACTTCAAACTTGGTTCATATTTGAGTGTATGAAAATCCACGCCAATTAATATACATAAGGTCGAAGGTCAAGGTGCAGTCCAAGGTCAGGGTAAAGGTCAAATTCCAGACATCAACCATGCAACCACAATTTTAATCGTAAAGTAATGAAACGGTGCGGAAAATTTAAACTTTTTTGTAAAGAGCTGGACATTATTAAATTTTGGAAGGTCAAAGGTCAATGTCACGGACGAGCAAAACATCCAAAATCAATCCAAAAAGTCAAAATATAAGCTCCCATGGCGGAGGTCTGCGCTTTACCGAGTTCCCCTCTTGTATTGTTTTGTAATTTAGCTCTCACATATTTTTATAGTTTTTCTCATTTTTAAAAATTAATGAGCAAAGTGAACTTTAATCAATGCAGAATTACAATAACATTATTCATAACTCATATATAAATCATTGTGCAATATATTGCTACTATTTTTTTATTTTATTTTATTTTTTTTTTTTTGTTACGTGATTAGTCTGAAAATTAAGAGGAGAATTTTTCTAGTATGACGAAGATATCATTAGAGCGAAATCATAAGTATTTATTGGATCTTTGTATGAATATTTAAAACAATATTGATTAGCAAATCCATCTAAATATAATTCTAGAATAGGCGGGAAAAAATTTGTGATGTAACAGTAAAATAGGGTTTTTTTTTTTTTTTTTTTTTTTTTTTTTTTTTTTTTTTTTTTTTTTTTTTTTTTTTTTTTTTTTTGGCGGCAGGTGATGAATGGCAATCGTAGGAAAAAGTTAGGGTACTTGATTTCATTCCAGCAAACCCTTTCCCTTTAATCTCAGAAACTAAAAGGGGAAGAGATTCCAGCTCGATAGATATCTAGAGGAAGTA
>NC_090739.1:131601081-131611081 GCF_036898095.1 Palaemon carinicauda
AAAATGAAACAAAGGGGATTTTTTCTTCTTGTTCTCTCTTGCATCACAAGTATATATATATATATATATATATATATATATATATATATATATATATATATATATATATATATATATATATATATATATATATATATATATATATATATATATATATATATTTATATATATTTATATATATATATATATATATATATATATATATATATGTGTGTGTGTATGTATGTGTGTGCGTGTATATGTATATAGGGACATGTTCATGGCGACTAATATGTTGAATTAGTAGTCTAAAAAGCGGAGACGCATTACACGTAGACGCACTCGTGTCAAATGTGTGTATGTGTGCGTGTGTGTGTTTATGTATGAGAACACCTTAAAATGGTCAAATGGTTTGGGTATCGCCATGATCGGCATAACTGTAGGAGCTCTCCACTATGAGGCAACGGATAATAATCAATCCTTAAGGATTTTTTATTCCTATTCGTTGCCTGGGAGTCTAAAGATTTTTCATATCCTGGCTCGAGACGGGATAATCCGACAGCAATCTTTTATTGTATTCTATGGCCTTGGCTAAAAAATGCTTATGAACGAATTATGGTGAGAAAATGTTGTAGAATTTAAATGATTGGAGAATGTTTGACATATTTCTTGGTTCAGTTTCGACCGCGGTTACTGTTACAGGCGTATTATTATTATTATTATTACTATCCAAGCTACAACCCTAGTTGTTAAAGCAAGTTGCTATAAGCCCAGGGGCCCCAATAGGGAAAAATAGCCCAGTGAGGAAAGGAAATAAGGAAATAAATAAATGAAGAGAACAAATTAACAATAAATCATTCTAAAAAAAGGCAACAACGTCAAAACAGATAAGTCATATATAAACTATTAACAACGTCAAAAACAAATATGTCATATATAAACTATAAAAAGACTCATGTCCGCCTGGTCAAGAAAAAAGCATTTGCTCCAACTTTGAACTTTTGGCTTCATTAATTCCGGTACACTGACGTCTCCTTAGCTGCCCGTGGTGTACTGGAATTAATGAAGCCAACTGTACATGACGCTAAAAACCAGTACCATCTGATATATAATTCTTGTTTGATTATTAGCGCCTTAAATGGCTCGAAAAAAATTGCCATCAAAAACTTCTGTTTACGCTACTTTATTTTCGTGAGTGACTATCATTATTGGTTCATAAATTTTACAGAATCAAAAAATACTAATTTTAATAGCGTTGAAGCTATTTACCTGGTGTTTTTTTTTTTTTTTTTTTTTTTTTTTTTTTTTCAGGGAGAGGAGATAACATCTCTATCGAGACATTTTAATTGCGAAAAATTATTATCAATTTACGATAAAATTGAACTCAAACAGCAAATTACGTATCCTTAATATATCATCTGTCACTTTACAAATGTGTAGATTAAAGATAAACGCTTCCACATTATTTAATTCCTGTGTTGTTTGCTGCGATACATACAAACACTGTTAAAATTTGCGTTAGATAAACGGTAAATGCCTGGCAACATTTATTCTAGGAATCCTACCGTTTGAAAACACGGAAATATTGACGTAAAGGAGTGATATTATGGTCACCAACCCGTAAAACAAAATAGCAAAATAAGGTAAAAATACGGATGAGAATAGTTAAACTTTTACGAAGAATTACCAATTAAGATTACCTTTTTTTTTTTTTTTTTTTTTTTTTTTTTTTTTTTTTTTTTTTTTTTTCTCAACAGTGTATGTACCAGAATCCAAGATTATTCAAAGAATTGCTTAGCCTTGTCTAGCATTTAGTTGCATTCCTACAAACTCGTTGGAGTTGGAATGTGTTCGTATAGTAAAACTACTCCTGTTTGGTCTTTGGAATGGGAATGTTTTCGGATTGTAAAACAAAACTCCTGTTTGGTCTTCCCTCGGTTTTCAAAATACAAAACATTTTCCAGAACAGGGAAATATAAAGGAAGAGCTCCCGTAGTCCTTTCTCTAATACTATCAGAACCAATTACGTTTCTTAGGTGAAAAAAATACTTTTAGTGCATCTCGTCCATTTAAATCTAGATTCCAGCCACGTGTCAGAAGCAGAATAGATTCTATGTTGTCCCTTTTGTTTCAACACAACCAAAGTGAGTTCTATTACTGAACAGGGAAACGGTATTGTATTCTTTTTAAGTGTCTACAATACCCCCCCCCCCTCTCTCTCTCTCTCTCTCTCTCTCTCTCTCTCTCTCTCTCTCTCTCTCTCTCTCTCTCTCAGTGGTCATCCACTGTCTTGGGTTAGAGTTCTCTTGCTTGAGGGTACACTCTGGTTCTAGTTTAGCTATATAATGATAATAATAATAAATAATAATGATAATGATATCATCCAATATCAACTCTCTCTCTCTCTCTCTCTCTCTCTCTCTCTCTCTCTCTCTCTCTCTCTCTCTCTCTCTCTCTCTCTCTCTCTCTCTCTCTCTCTCTCATACATACACACACGCATACTGCTTTATTTTCACAAGTCACGTGACTTAATATACAGCAAGAGCTAGTAGGGAATAATAAGATATTTTAGTACCTAGTGCTTTCGTGCATTTTAATACACACACGCACACACAAATAATGTTTTACTGTCACAAGTCACGTGAATATACAGCAAAAGCTAGTAGGGAATAATAAGATATTTTAGGACTTAGTGCATTTTAACACACGCGCGCGCGCACACCTTTGGTACAGAACATTGTCTCTGTCAGTTATCATGTGATACTTCTGTTTAATTACTCGTGTTACATACCTATCATATTTTTTTCTTTGCCATAAAATCATTGGGCCAGTTAAACTCGACTACCTTTACATTCAAATGTTCTCATTTCCATTTGTTGAATTAGATGAATATATAATATCCCTTAACAATTAAAAATTTAATGCTCAAGACACCCAATAATGCGAAAATCATTGTCAAATTCCAAAATGCGCGTAATTTACGTATAATATTCAACTCGATTCTCTCTTGTGAAAGTTTGTTCTGTTGACTTGGCATCAAACAAATTTTATAATTTCTTGGATTTGTCATATTTAGTGTAAAGTAGGTATTTATTCTTTCCGTTATTCATTGAACAGTTTTGGGGATGTTTTGCATTAAAACAGCCTATAACAAAAGAAGCTTTTCCCCAACTGTTAAAACAGCCTATAACAAAAGAAGCTTTTCCCCAACTGTTAAAACAGCCTATAACAAAAGAAGCTTTTCCCCAACTGTTAAAACAGCCTATAACAAAAGAAGCTTTTCCCCAACTGTTAAAACAGCCTATAACAAAAGAAGCTTTTCCCCAACTGTTAAAACAGCCTATAACAAAAGAAGCTTTTCCCCAACTGTTAAAACAGCCTATAACAAAAGAAGCTTTTCCCCAACTGTTAAAACAGCCTATAACAAAAGAAGCTTTTCCCCAACTGTTAAAACAGCCTATAACAAAAGAAGCTTTTCCCCAACTGTTAAAACAGCCTATAACAAAAGAAGCTTTTCCCCAACTGTTAAAACAGCCTATAACAAAAGAAGCTTTTCCCCAACTGTTAAAACAGCCTATAACAAAAGAAGCTTTTCCCCAACTGTTAAAACAGCCTATAACAAAAGAAGCTTTTCCCCAACTGTTAAAACAGCCTATAACAAAAGAAGCTTTTCCCCAACTGTTAAAACAGCCTATAACAAAAGAAGCTTTTCCCCAACTGTTAAAACAGCCTATAACAAAAGAAGCTTTTCCCCAACTGTTAAAACAGCCTATAACAAAAGAAGCTTTTCCCCAACTGTTAAAACAGCCTATAACAAAAGAAGCTTTTCCCCAACTGTTAAAACAGCCTATAACAAAAGAAGCTTTTCCCCAACTGTTAAAACAGCCTATAACAAAAGAAGCTTTTCCCCAACTGTTAAAACAGCCTATAACAAAAGAAGCTTTTCCCCAACTGTTAAAACAGCCTATAACAAAAGAAGCTTTTCCCCAACTGTTAAAACAGCCTATAACAAAAGAAGCTTTTCCCCAACTGTTAAAACAGCCTATAACAAAAGAAGCTTTTCCCCAACTGTTAAAACAGCCTATAACAAAAGAAGCTTTTCCCCAACTGTTAAAACAGCCTATAACAAAAGAAGCTTTTCCCCAACTGTTAAAACAGCCTCCTTACAAAAGGAGCTTTTCCCCAACTGTTAAAACAGCCTATAACAAAAGAAGCTTTTCCCCAACTGTTAAAACAGCCTCCTTACAAAAGGAGCTTTTCCCCAACTGTTAAAACAGCCTATAACAAAAGAAGCTTTTCCCCAACTGTTAAAACAGCCTATAACAAAAGAAGCTTTTCCCCAACTGTTAAAACAGCCTATAACAAAAGAAGCTTTTCCCCAACTGTTAAAACAGCCTATAACAAAAGAAGCTTTTCCCCAACTGTTAAAACAGCCTATAACAAAAGAAGCTTTTCCCCAACTGTTAAAACAGCCTATAACAAAAGAAGCTTTTCCCCAACTGTTAAAACAGCCTATAACAAAAGAAGCTTTTCCCCAACTGTTAAAACAGCCTATAACAAAAGAAGCTTTTCCCCAACTGTTAAAACAGCCTATAACAAAAGAAGCTTTTCCCCAACTGTTAAAACAGCCTCCTTACAAAAGGAGCTTTTCCCCAACTGTTAAAACAGCCTATAACAAAAGAAGCTTTTCCCCAACTGTTAAAACAGCCTCCTTACAAAAGGAGCTTTTCCCCAACTGTTAAAACAGCCTATAACAAAAGAAGCTTTTCCCCAACTGTTAAAACAGCCTATAACAAAAGAAGCTTTTCCCCAACTGTTAAAACAGCCTATAACAAAAGAAGCTTTTCCCCAACTGTTAAAACAGCCTATAACAAAAGAAGCTTTTCCCCAACTGTTAAAACAGCCTATAACAAAAGAAGCTTTTCCCCAACTGTTAAAACAGCCTATAACAAAAGAAGCTTTTCCCCAACTGTTAAAACAGCCTATAACAAAAGAAGCTTTTCCCCAACTGTTAAAACAGCCTATAACAAAAGAAGCTTTTCCCCAACTGTTAAAACAGCCTATAACAAAAGAAGCTTTTCCCCAACTGTTAAAACAGCCTATAACAAAAGAAGCTTTTCCCCAACTGTTAAAACAGCCTATAACAAAAGAAGCTTTTCCCCAACTGTTAAAACAGCCTATAACAAAAGAAGCTTTTCCCCAACTGTTAAAACAGCCTATAACAAAAGAAGCTTTTCCCCAACTGTTAAAACAGCCTATAACAAAAGAAGCTTTTCCCCAACTGTTAAAACAGCCTATAACAAAAGAAGCTTTTCCCCAACTGTTAAAACAGCCTATAACAAAAGAAGCTTTTCCCCAACTGTTAAAACAGCCTATAACAAAAGAAGCTTTTCCCCAACTGTTAAAACAGCCTATAACAAAAGAAGCTTTTCCCCAACTGTTAAAACAGCCTATAACAAAAGAAGCTTTTCCCCAACTGTTAAAACAGCCTATAACAAAAGAAGCTTTTCCCCAACTGTTAAAACAGCCTATAACAAAAGAAGCTTTTCCCCAACTGTTAAAACAGCCTCCTTACAAAAGGAGCTTTTCCCCAACTGTTAAAACAGCCTCCTTACAAAAGGAGCTTTTCCCCATCTGTTAAAACAGCCTCCTAACGAAAGGAGCTTTTCCCCAACTGTTAAAACAGCTTCCTTACAAAAGGAGATTTTCCCCAACTGCTAAAACAGTCTCCTTACAAAAGGAGCTTTTCCCCAACTTAAAACAGCCTCCTAACAAAAGGAGCTTTTCCCCAACTGTTAAAACAGCCTCCTTACAAAAGGAGCTTTTCCCCAACTGTTAAAACAGCCTCCTAACAAAAGGAGCTTTTCCTCAACTGTTAAAACTGCCTCCTTACAAAAGGAGCTTTCCCCCAACTGTTAAAACAGCCACCTAACAAAAGGAGCTTTTCCCCAACTGTGATAACAGCCTCTTTACAAAAGGAGCTTTTCCTCAACTGTTAAAACTGCCTCCTTACAAAAGGAGCTTTTCCCCATCTGTTAAAACAGCCTCCTAACGAAAGGAGCTTTTCCCCAACTGTTAAAACAGCCTCCTTACAAAAGGAGCTTTTCCCCAACTGTTAAAACAGCCCCCTAACAAAAGGAGCTTTTCCCCAACTGTTAATACAGCCTCCTAACAAAAGGAGCTTTTCCCCAACTGTTAAAACAGTCTCCTTAGAAAAGGAGCTTTTCCCCAACTCAAAACAGCCTCCTAACAAAAGGAGCTTTTCCCCAACTGTTAAAACAGCCTATAACAAAAGAAGCTTTTCCCCAACTGTTAAAACAGCCTATAACAAAGGAAGCTTTTCCCCAACTGTTAAAACAGCCTCCTTACAAAAGGAGCTTTTCCCCAACTGTTAAAACAGCCTCCTTACAAAAGGAGCTTTTCCCCATCTGTTAAAACAGCCTCCTAACGAAAGGAGCTTTTCCCCAACTGTTAAAACAGCTTCCTTACAAAAGGAGATTTTCCTCAACTGCTAAAACAGTCTCCTTACAAAAGGAGCTTTTCCCCAACTTAAAACAGCCTCCTAACAAAAGGAGCTTTTCCCCAACTGTTAAAACAGCCTCCTTACAAAAGGAGCTTTTCCCCAACTGTTAAAACAGCCTCCTAACAAAAGGAGCTTTTCCTCAACTGTTAAAACTGCCTCCTTACAAAAGGAGCTTTCCCCCAACTGGTAAAACAGCCACCTAACAAAAGGAGCTTTTCCCCAACTGTGATAACAGCCTCTTTACAAAAGGAGCTTTTCCTCAACTGTTAAAACTGCCTCCTTACAAAAGGAGCTTTTCCCCATCTGTTAAAACAGCCTCCTAACGAAAGGAGCTTTTCCCCAACTGTTAAAACAGCTTCCTTACAAAAGGAGATTTTCCCCAACTGCTAAAACAGTCTCCTTACAAAAGGAGCTTTTCCCCAACTTAAAACAGCCTCCTAACAAAAGGAGCTTTTCCCCAACTGTTAAAACAGCCTCCTTACAAAAGGAGCTTTTCCCCAACTGTTAAAACAGCCTCCTAACAAAAGGAGCTTTTCCTCAACTGTTAAAACTGCCTCCTTACAAAAGGAGCTTTCCCCCAACTGTTAAAACAGCCTCCTAACAAAAGAAGCTTTTCCCTAACTGTTAAAACAGCCTCCTGACAAAAGGAGCTTTTCCTCAACTGTTAAAACTGCCTCCTTACAAAAGGAGCTTTTCCCCATCTGTTAAAACAGCCTCCTAACAAAAGGAGCTTTTCCCCAACTGTTAAAACAGCCTCCTAACAAAAGGAGCTTTTCCCCAAGTGTTAAAACTGCCTCCTAACAAAAGGAGCTTTTCCCCAACTGTTAAAACAGCCTCCTTACAAAAGGAGCTTTTCCCCAACTGTTAAAACAGCCCCCTAACAAAAGGAGCTTTTCCCCAACTGTTAATACAGCCTCCTAACAAAAGGAGCTTTTCCCCAACTGTTAAAACAGTCTCCTTAGAAAAGGAGCTTTTCCCCAACTCAAAGCAGCCTCCTAACAAAAGGAGCTTTTCCCCAACTGTTAAAACAGCCTCCTTACAAAAGGAGCTTTTCCCCAACTGTTAAAACAGCCTCCTTACAAAAGGAGCTTTTCCCCAACTGTTAAAACAGCCCCCTAACAAAAGGAGATTTTCTCCAACTGTTAATACAGCCTCCTAACAAAAGGAGCTTTTCCCCAACTGTTAAAACAGTCTCCTTACAAAAGGAGCTTTTCCCCAACTCAAAACAGCCTCCTAACAAAAGGAGCTTTTCCCCAACTGTTAAAACAGCCTCCTTACAAAAGGAGCTTTTCCCCAACTGTTAAAACAGCCTCCTAACAAAAGGAGCTTTTCCCCAAATGTTAAAATAGCCTCCTTACAAAAGGAGCTTTTCCCCAACTGTTAATACAGCCTCCTAACAAAAGGAGCTTTTCCCTAACTGTTAAAACAGCCTCCTAACAAAAGGAGCTTTTCCCCAACTGTTAAAACTGCCTCCTTACAGAAGGAGCTTTTCCCCAACTGTTAAAAAAGCCTCCTAACAAAAGGAGCTTTTCCCCAAGTGTTAAAACTGCCTCCTATCAAAAGGAGCTTTTCCCCAACTGTTAATACAGCCTCCTAACAAAAGGAGCTTTTCCCCAACTGGTAAAAGAGCGTCCTTACAAAAGGAGCTTTTCCCCAACTGTTAATTCAGCCTCCTAACAAAAGGAGCTTTTCCCCAACTGTTAAAACAGCCTCTTTACAAAAGGAGCTTTTCCCCAACTGTTAAAACAGCCTCCTAACAAAAGGAGCTTTTCCCCAACTGTTAAAACAGCCTCCTAACAAAAGGAGCTTTCCCCCAACTGTTAAAACAGCCTCCTGACAAAAGGAGGTTTTCCCCAACTGTTAAAACAGCCTCCTAACAAAAGGAGCTTTTCCCCAAATGTTAAAACAGCCTCCTAACAAAAGGAGCTTTTCCCCAACTGTTAAAACAGCCTCCTAACAAAAGGAGCTTTTCCCCAAATGTTAAAACAGCCTCCTAACAAAAGGAGCTTTCCCCCAACTGTTAAAACAGCCTTCTAACAAAAGGAGCTTTCCCCCAACTGTTAAAACACCCTCCTAACAAAAGGAGCTTTTCCCCAACTGTTAAAACAGCCTCCTAACAAAAGGAGCTTTCCCCCAACTGTTAAAACAGCCACCTAACAAAAGGAGCTTTTCCCCAACTGTTAAAACAGCCTCTTTACAAAAGGAGCTTTTCCTCAACTGTTAAAACTGCCTCCTTACAAAAGGAGCTTTCCCCCAGCTGTTAAAACAGCCAACTAACAAAAGGAGCTTTTCCCCAACTGTTAAAACAGCCTCCTAACAAAAGGAGCTTTCCCCAACTATTAAAACAGCCTCCTAACAAAAGGAGCTTTTCTTCAACTGTTAAAACAGCCTCCTAACAAAAGGAGCTTTCCCCCAACTGTTAAAACAGCCTCCTAACAAAAGGAGCATTCCCCCAACTGTTAAAACAGCCTCCTACCAAAAGGAGCTTTTCCTCAACCGTTAAAACAGCCTCATAACAAAAGGAGCTTTCCCCCAACTGCTGAACCAGCCTCCTAACAAAAGGAGCTTTTCCCCAACTGTTAAAATAGCCTCATAACAAAAGGAGCTTTCCCCCAACTGTTAAAACAGCCACCTAACAAAAGGAGCTTTTCCCCAACTGTGATAACAGCCTCTTTACAAAAGGAGCTTTTCCTCAACTGTTAAAACTGCCTCCTAACAAAAGGAGCTTTCCCCCAACTGTTAATACAGCCACCTAACAAAAGGAGCTTTTCCCCAACTGTTAAAACAGCCACCTAACAAAAGGAGCTTTTCCCCAACTGTTAAAACAGCCTCTTTACAAAAGGAGCTTTTCCTCAACTGTTAAAACTGCCTCCTAACAAAAGGAGCTTTCCCCCAACTGTTAAAACAGCCACCTAACAAAAGGAGCTTTTCCCCAACTGTTAAAACAGCCACCTAACAAAAGGAGCTTTTCCCCAACTGTTAAAACAGCCACCTAACAAAAGGAGCTGTTCCCCAACTGTTAAAACAGCCTCCTAACAAAAGGAGCTTTTCCCCAACTGTTTATAGGTTGTTGAAACGGTCCCGTTTAACTTCCTCCGAGGTAGTTCCACCAACTAACAAGGTCTTCTTCTGGCTATTCGTCCCTACAGGCATTGGGAAAAGTCTCTACGGTTTACATCGCTGTTCTAAAGTTGCTTAATTACCCTCAGTCAAAGAAAATGATGCCCTGTCACGTCTCGTTATAAAGCCTTAAACCGTATGATCATAAACTTTCTTCCTTTGAGGTTCTGGTCTATTACTTTCTTCCTTTTCACATTCCCTAGTTCTCCGTAAGACAAACTCATATATATACTGTAACAATACAACAAATGCCGCGGTTTCTAGTCCACTGCAATACAAAGACTTCAGATATGCCCTTAGTTATGTACATATTCCTGTCGAATTCAGGAATCTGTTCATAGACTTTGAAATAAACCCATCTCCACCATGATAGCTGAA